>NC_073304.1:34233532-34301032 GCF_027595985.1 Sorex araneus
AAAATTGAGTTAATTCTAGGCACATTTCCTTGTTCCATGCATTTGCACCTGCAATATTTAATCATTCCAAATGCATTTATTACACGGCTGGTGGGGGGAGTGGAGGGGTGCTGCTTACTAGTGAAGGGGGTCACAATGGTACACAGGCCTTACTCCTGCAGTGCTCAAAACTATATGTGGTACTGGAAATCCAGCCCAGGTCATCTGTGTGTAAGGCAACTTCTCTCTCCCCAACCACCAGGGACTGCATCTCAGTACTTAGCCACTCTGAAGGTACATAGTAATTGTTTAATAAATAACTTTTAATGGATGATTTTTTCACTGGGAATCTGTCCACAAATACAAAGTTTAAGACTTTAAAAAAAACATAAATTGAATCAATTTAGGATACTTTAAATATTGGGGCAGAACCGTTCTAGACCAGTTAAAAGAATTTCTTTAAAGGACAGGAGAAACTTCCCATCTTGTAGTATTGAATATAATATTCACTAATGTTGTATATGGTTGCCCCGTTCTAGATTAAGAAAGGTAAAAAACATATAGCAATTAATCATCACAATTGACTTTTATTATAATAATTCTATTTGCCATTCTTTTAAGATTTTTGGACCAAGTTACCGGAAATGAACTTGCTGTATGCTTTCCAAGGGGGCAAAAAAAAAAAGAAGCCTTATTTATGTCAGGAAAGATATGATGATTACTGCAATTAGGTTCAAGTACAAAATAAAACTTAATGCAATATGTTTTAGATGCCAGAGTTGAAGACTAAGTTATGTCAATGAGAATAGGCAGTACATTAATATTGTATTAAATGATTCAAATTTTCTTATTTGCATAGGTTAAAATGATAGAGCTATTAATCATTACAAATTGGCTTTTGTTGATTTATCTCATGATAATCTCACTTACCATTTAAGTTTTGTTGGAACAAGCTATATGAAATAAATTTGTTATATACTTGCCAACGGGCAGGCTGGGGGAATGGCAGGGATCTTGGGACCCTAGTGATGGGATTGATATTGCAACATTGTATGCCTGAAACAATTCTATTATAACAGCTTTGTAAGTCACAGTGTTTTAATAAAATGAATAAATAAATTTAAAATAGTTATAGTCTAGTAGATGAGGGAACTTGTGTGATGGGTATCTCAGATTAAAACATAAATTTGCCTTATTTCTAGTGGCAATCTACCTTTTCATATGTTAGCATATTTAAAAATATTTAACATGGGGTATGAGGGATAATACAGCAGGTAAGTTACTTACTTTATACAGGCTGGCCTGAGTTCCTGCCCCTGCACTGAATATTTTTACCTGAGACTGCTAGGAATGGTTCCTTAGCACAGAGCCAGGAGTAAAGCCCCTAGTACTGCCTGGTGCAATCATAAAACTGTTATAAATAAATAAAATATAACAGAGACTGTTTATGTGGCAGGTGCTGCTGGTTGCCTACCCAGTAGTTACTCGCCTTTTCTTTATGTCAAAGATACAGTTCTTGGAGCCGCATTGTGCCCATCCTCAGAGTGTTAAGCCAGTTCTAAAATTTACTGCTGGTTGCACTTAGTGACTGCAGAGACCTGAAGTGAAGTCCATTGGCTACTCCTGAAAAAGTTTTCTATTTGTTATATGTGAAAAGGGTTCCCCTCCATGCTTTCCCATTGTGGGTGGCTGGTTATTCTGTGAGGTAGACACATGGTAATTATCTACCACTATGAGGGAAATATTATGTGGGATAATACATATTGGCCTTTGTCCAAGTTCCTGGTTCCTGAAATCCTTTTAATTGCCAAAGTGATAAAAGCACTCAGAGCCTCTTTTGTTGTAATATTCGTCTTTGATTCTCTCATTCCTGACACAGTGCTCTTAAACCCTTTAGCATTGCTAAGGTAATAGCAGCATCTCTTGTTCTAATGAGATGACTCTTGGTGGGGTCCTGAATAAGGCCAATCATCAGAAAGATCAAGCATGATTAGAAACTTGTACTGCTAAGCACTTCCTCTACTGCTATCCATTCTCTAGAGGGAAAAGAGAAGCTGGAAATGGAATAAATAATTTAGTATGTCTCTGTAATGAAGCTTCATAGAAATCATGAATATACAGAGTTTGGACATATTCCATGTTGGTAAGATATTCCACACTCAAGGGGGTGATGCACCCTTGCTTCTTCTATTGGAACCATCCCAGATCTCATCTCTGTATCACTTCCTCTGACTATTCATCGGTATCTTTGATCACATCTTTTAATAAATTTCTAGACATAAGTATTTTCCTAAATTCTGCAAGTTGTTTTAGCAAATAATTGAACAGATTGTTTTGCCAACAGAAATTATGGATAGCCCTGAGGGTCTACTACTTGTGATTGGTATCTGAAGTGGGGAGGGACAGTTTTGTGGATCTAGACCATAACTTGTGTGATCTGATGCTATCTCTAGGTAGATCTTGTCAGAAGTGAGTTAAATTGTAGGACACACAGCTGGTGTTGCAGAAATGCTGGGTGGGGTGGGGGTAACCACACATCTGGTATCTACAGTGTTTGGAGATAGGAGTGATGTGAAAGTAAAAGAGATATACAAGTAAAATATGGGTTTTTCTCTTCTTCCTTGTTAAGAAGAGCCAGGTAGAAAGATGAATAGTAGTTAGGGCTCTGTTTACCCTCAACCTATTGTCTCTGTGTCAGATCCACCTACCTCAGAGCTTTTTTGTTACATGAATTAATTATATATCTACATTGCTAAAGCCACTGGAATATGATTATCCTGCTCTTTGCAGATAAAATAGCTTCTGACACCACTGATTTTGAAATTTACCTCTGAATACCCCAAATTTGTTATTAGTAAATAACAGAGATTTCATATCACTCCAGTGGGTTATGTAACCCAATTTTCTTAGGGCTGGCAATGTTTGTACAGCTGTTTTTATTGATGCTAATGAGAGAATTGCTGGAGAATGGGATTCTTGGTGTGAGAATTCTGCCTTTTGTTTATAAGTCAGTGTTCCATCTCAGTTGTTTGTTATATTCTGTGATAACTCAGAGGAGCTAGAAGGAGTTGGGGTTACAACCTCTTCACCTACTTTTTTAAATTTTGTTACTTGTCTTGGGAATAATTCACTAGTTCAGTAAAGAGAACAAAGGTCCTGCCAAAGATGTACACATTCTAGTTTTCAGAAATGATAAATATTTTATATAATATGGCAGATGTGAGTTTACAGATGTGGCCAACTCCTAAGATAAGGATTTTGCCCTGAAATATCTTGGTGGACCCAGTTAGTTCTTAAAAGTGAAAGTGGAAGCTGAACAAATGCATGAGAGGATATGGCACATGAAGACTATTAGAGAAGTGACACTTGGTTTGAATAAGGAAGAAGGTATGAACCTAGGAATTCGGGCATCACCTAGAAGAAGAAAAGGCAGGAAGGTATTATCTTCTAGCGATTCCATAAAAGAAACACAGACAACACTGTTTTTAGTTCAGTGAGACCCATTTCAGATCTATGACACTAGAACTGTAAGATCATACATTCATGTTCAGTTGTAATTTATTACAGAAGTCATTAGTAACTGATACACTTAGTGAAAAACTGAGTGCCCCGGTTCAGACTATAACCATAAACCATCCTTCATTCAGATAACTAACCATAAAGCATGTATTCAAAACTGAGTGGCAGGTCGAAGGTCACCATAGGTGTGAAGAACCAGGGCAGAAATAATTCTCTTTGGAGAAGAACACTACCAAGAGAGAAAAAACATGTGGAACCCCACACATGGAATTCTTATGTTTCCTTTAACACTTTGGAAGCATGATAGTTGTGCTTTTTGCCTTTCCTTTCTGCTTCCTCTTGTGAAGTTGGTGTAACCAAGTGCATCTCTTACACCCCTTGAGCAGTTTTGTCTCGGTTAGTGAACTCCTCGACTTCTGTTGGAGGGCTGAGTGTGTGTCTGCATTCCAGCCCACTGGAAAGATATAAGCCTTTTCTTTTTATTAAAATGGCCACTGATAAGCCATTTGCTCAGCAAATACAAATTCAGCACCTACTCATTGCTTGGTGTGAGATGCTGGGGACACGGTACAAATTAAATTTGGTCTCTGTAGTCTCCCTGTCTTTGTCAATTTGGGCTATTTGAGAAAATACACATAGAATGGATGGCTTACCTGACAAACATGGATCCTTTATAATTCAGGAAGCTGGAGTTCCAAGATCAGGATGCTAACAGTGTCAGGCTCTGGTAAAAACCCTCTTTCTGAAGTAGACAACTATTTTCTTGTCATGTCATCACTTGGGAAAGAGGTTAAAAAACACTCTGGCAACTTCATCATCATCTATGGACATGAATCCCATTTTAAGGCCCCCATTCAAATTTATTGATGGCACCAAGGTTCTCACATCCACATGCTATTATACTGGGAATTAAGAACCCAATATAAAAATTTGAGGTAGAGAATACAACTATTTAGTCCATAACACACACACACCCTAAATTCTTCTAGAATAGATAGATGCTAAACTAAAGCATGATAGATTGAATTTATAACAATGCTTTTTGTATAAGAATGATAGAGAGAGCAGCCAGGATAATAACAGGCTATGAGATGACTAATTGGATTGTCATTGTCAAGGAAGGTATTAGGAAATGATATATGAACCAAGACCTGAAAGATAAGTAGAAAGTTACCAGCTGTGAGGAGAAAGATGTAGGTCTCCCCAAACATTATGTATAAAGGCCCAGAGGCAAAAAAGGAAAGGCAGTTTGTACCTGTTAAAAGTAGATGACCAGTGACAGTTAAGCAGTTGAGCAAGACAGAAAATGGTGCCTTTTAAAAGCCTTAGGTGGTTTCAGGCTAAGATTCTGGCTCCCTTTGTTATGTTTCCTCTGGCAGGAACTATGTGGTGCCCTTTTACAGAAATGAAGAGTGCCCTTTCACGGAAAAAAAAAAGACTTGAATAAAGCACAGGCCTCTGAGCACCACGGTCCAGGTCCAAGCACTAAGCAGCCTGTTCTGTCTTGAAGGTGCTCAGTCAGCAGGGGTGAGGGCAGTTAGCACTCCTGTCATTTCTGTCTGCAGCTTTCTTTTTTGGCCCAGCTTCTTTGCTTTAGCTCTGGAGATTTTCAAAATTAGGATCATTACCTATATGGGTAGCCTGCAACGCAAATCAAATGAGAGGCTGTAGCAGGCTAATGAAGGGCAGTGACCTGGTGCTCTAATGAAGACGAGCAGCTCCTTTGCAGGCAGAAGGTAGCTGCCGCATCCCAGCCGCTCAGAGCAAGAAAAGATGTAAAGCCGGGATTTTTACAGGCAAGTAAAATTTAAGCAACAATATCCTTTTTGAAAAACCTGTATCTACCTGCTTGGCAGAGTAGGCAAATAATATTTATATATTTTGAACAAGCAAAAGATCCTCGTGTGAGGTCAAATTAATCAAGATTTTCCCCATTCATGTTCAAACTTCCAGGTTATATTTGACCATAAAAGAGTAGAAGATAAACCTGCAAAAACAATGGGGGGAAAATATGCCTTGGAATAACTGAGCAAAAGGTGTGCATTCAAACTAAGGTAAAGAATTAACATGGGTAGATAATACCCTTGAGACATTGATAGAGGGACACTGACACTGAGGAGGTGGATGTTGTGCTGGAATATTGCATGCCCCAAACTCTGTTATAAGAAGAATTGTAAATCACAGTGCCAAAATAAAACTTGGTGAGGGAAAGATAAGGCAAAAAAAAAATAGTATCCTTTCATGTCACTGTCGCTGTCACTGTCATCCGGTTGCTCATCGATTTGCTTGAGACCAGTAATGTCTCCATTGTGAGACTTGTTGTTACTATTTTTAGCATATTGAATACGCCACGAGTAGCTTGCCAGGCTCTGCCATGTGGGCGAGATATTCTCGGTAGCTTGCCGGGCTCTCCAATCATGTATAATAATAAATAAGTGCAAGATATCAAATACTATAAAACTTAGGTAGTTGGAGCCAGAGAGATACTAGAGGGGTTTAAGTACTCACCTGTAACCCAATGACCTCAGTTCAAATCCAGCATCACATATAAGTACCACCAGTACCACAAGGGGTCATTTCTGAGTTTAGAGCCAGGAATACCCCTGAGTACTGCTGGATGAGACCCCAAAATAAAACAAAAATTATCCATATAAATATGTAAAACTAATTTATTAATTTAAAATTATTATTGAACATTCATTGCATGAAGGAACTATTCTTAGAACACATCAGGTTTTTCTCAATTTTAATGCTCGACAGCTTGCATTTAGCAGTTCAGGTAGTTTCCCTACTTCTTTTGATTCCAAATGGTATGTCAGTTTTGAAAGAGTTTATTGATGTACTTGGTGAGCATTTTTTGATTTAGGAATTTAGGGAGAGCTGTTGCTTGTAGGCTTTGTTGATGGGTGATGGGTTTCCCCATTTTGCAAAGAGATTATTAGGATCTGGGTATTTGGGGATTTTCTTCATTTAAGGAATGCTGATGACTCATAAGAACATGGGCAAGGTGATCTGAACACAGCAGCAATCAAGGTCACAGAACGCAGTGAGCTGACAATAGGCTGGAAATTGGGGGATCAATTTTCTCCATTAAACAATTTCAAAAAAATCTTGAATGCCAGAACTGAGAAACATTAACTTGAAAACCATTCTCTCCGGGTAAGCCATTTAAGCTTGTATTTTCTCAGCTCATCCAGTTTTGATGGTAGCTTTTGTTGGTTCATTTTCATGAAAATTCAGCATGGACTTTTATTGTCAGGAAGTTAATAGATTTTATTTTTATATCCTTTTATCCTGGCACATAATTCTTTATGTTCATAGATCAATATTAGAGGAAATTTCTTTGCCAAGTAATGATCCATGTAGTCATAATAAAAGAGAAATTTTTTCAATGGTTTTCAGAGCCAAGAAGAATTATTGCAGATATAAGTGGCTCTATAATTGTGTTGTCCAAATGTTCCACTAAATTTATTAGCCATTTTTTAACTCTTTCATGAAAGTGAATCACTCTTATGAGTGAACTGTTGAGAATGAGCCACATGATAATCAAAGTCAGAAAATAATCTTTTGAATTGTTAGAATCAGAAATCATCTTAGATACCATATAATCTAATATACAAATATAACAATGAAGAGACTGAAGTTTATTGACAACTTCTGCCCATTCAGAATCTTCCTGATCATGGTCACTGAGTTCATGTTACAAATATGATTCTTGCTTAACATTTGATTAAAACTTTCCATCAGTCAAATATTTCTTGAGAAATACTCAGGCTGAAAAATGTTGCTCTGCTTCCTACTATACAATCATGGCAGAATTAAGACTCAAATGCAAGTCTTCCAAACATTCTCTTCAGGAACATTTTCAAGATAACCAAGAAGCATATGAAAAATGGGTTAATAACACCCTGCAGGATTGCTATAAGCATTAGACAATAGAACAATCTCTGTGGAATTGTTATATATTTACCTAGAATTTGTTTTCCATACTCAAAAAGACTTTCTTTTATCAACAAAGATGGATTTGTAACTAACTCTTGTAAAGGACTATAATCATGAATTGTAATCCATAAGGTTTCAGTCTTCATATCTCTAGGGCCCTTCTTTCACATCTGTTTGATTATTTTTAAAATATAAATAAATCTATTTTGCTGATTAATAGATCCTCATCATCCAATTCACTTGTGGGAGAGACTGAAGATTGAATCAATCTCTCTCAAATTTCATTGAGTATTTTCAGGGAAGGAATATTATTTTATCACAGTCTAGTGTGGGCAGAATAAGTGTGTATGTTATGGGAACCATAGGGAATGAGAGTAGTGCTGCTCCAAGTTTGGAAAGTGTCAAAAGTAGGCAATTATCCTCAAAGGAGAGGAAATTCCTCATGAGATGAAGATGCAGCTCAAGCCCACACTAGTCAGCATATTGTACTCTGTTGATTTTCTTAAAATTTTATTTTATTGAATCACCGTGAGATAGTTACAAGCTTTCATATTTGAGTTACAATCATACAATGTTCAAGCATCCATCCTTCCACCAGTGCACATTCTCCTCCACCAATATCCCCAGTATACCCACCCTTACCCACCCTCCCCCTGCCTCCCTGACAGACAATTTCCCCCATAATCTTTCTCTATTTGGGGGCATTATGGTTTGCAACACAGATACTGAGAAGCCATCACTTTTGGTCCTTTATCTACTTTCAGCATACATATCCCATCCCAACCGATCCTTCCAACCATCATTTTCTTAGTGATTCCCCTCTCCATTCCAGCTGCCTTCTCCCCTGGCTCATGAGGCAGGCTTCCAACTATGGAGCAATCTTCCTGGCCCTTGTGTCTACTATCCTGGGGTGTCAGTCTCATGTTATGTTATTGTATACTGCATTCACAAATGAGTACAGTCCTTCTATGTCTGTCCCTCTCTTAATGACTCATTTCACTTAACATGATACTCTCCATATCTATCCGCTTATAATCAAATTTCACGACTACATCTCTCCTAACAGCTGCATAACTGCATAGTATTCCATTGTGTAGATGTACCAAAGTTTCTTTAACCAGTCATCTGTTGACTTTTTAGCCTGCTTCCCACTCCTATCTTTTCTTTTCCCTTCTAGTGCCATGAGAAGTGCTCAGAGTATGATCACTCCTATCCTTTCAGCATTGCTATGTGTGGTTACCAACAATCTGTCTTAG
The DNA here is from genome assembly GCF_027595985.1 of Sorex araneus. Taxonomy (NCBI): domain Eukaryota; kingdom Metazoa; phylum Chordata; class Mammalia; order Eulipotyphla; family Soricidae; genus Sorex; species Sorex araneus. The sequence goes on from NC_073304.1 coordinate 34,242,229, forward strand.
CTCAGATTGCTATAACAAAGTATCACACACCAGAAATGCATTTCTCACAATTCTGCAGCCTGAAAACTTGGTGGCAACACAGTGGGGTTCTGGTGAGATGCCTTTACTGGTTTGCAAATTGCCCTCTTTCCATTGTGTCCTCATGAGACAAGAAAGGAAGAACTTCTTCTGGAAGGACACTCACAGGGGCTCTATCCTCATGATCCAATCATCTCACAAAATATCCTGCTCCCTGATGCCATCACATTGGTGATTCGAGTTTCAATATGTCAATTTTGAAGGAGAGTGAACATCCATCACAGGACTTCATAGACCCTCAGTCCAAGTTGTAGAGGAGTTGACCTCTACAGTTCACTGGAAGAGGTCAGCCCTTTTTTGTCAATCAACAGTGAAGATTATGGATTATTCATCTAACAATTATTAAATGCGTACTCTCTTAAGTTGTGTAAAATGCTGGGAGGATCATGTTGTACAGAATAAGTATGGTCCCCATGTTGCTACCCTAAATTCTTCTGGGAAATATAGACATTAATCCAAAAGACAACCAAGAAATTCAGAAAAATTCTATGATAAATGTGTGATGAAAAAGAATATAATGCTGAGACAGATTGGAGGGCAAAGAAATTTTTTCTTTGAAAAATATATGTAAATTTAGGCCTGAAAGATAAAGAAGAATTAATAAGGGGAAGAGTTGGTGGTTGAGACAATTAGGCCTAAGAGACAGGTTGTGAAAAGATTTTGAGGCAAGAAAGGGAGTCTATGGATCCTTTGAGTTGCTATCATTTAGGATATGATATTTTGAGATGGATAAACATTGTAAAAACACTGGACAAGTAGTCCAGAGGTGTTTCCTATCACTATAAAATATTCCTTATTTTATTTTTATCTATCTTCATATAGCAATTAACAACCCAACATTGAGAGTTTTGAAAGCAATTAATACAACATTACCATGCAAGCAGAGAGGGACATTCTGAAGGCTACTGTGACAGTCTCTGCTCAGGGGACCAAGGATGGCAGAACCCTAAAGGTCTCGGATCTCACGCTGAACTCACCATTGACCTTGTGGGATAGAGGTGAGTGGTTGCCAATTTGCTTGTCAGAGTCAACAACAGTTTGGGTTCTTTTCACTCCTGTCTTTATTAATGTGGGACAATTTTTATTTTAAAAATATTCATTACTGAGCTTATGTATTTCTATTATGAGAGGATCACTATTATGTTTATGGTATTTCCTCATTCATTGAGTTTAACTTTGGAAGTTTCAGAGGGGGGATTCAAGTACAAAGGAGAATGCTGGACACCTGGGCAGGCTCGGGCCTGGGCTGAAGCTCGGGCTCCGGCTGAGATTCGACCCGGGTGGCCATGCCTTTGCACAGCCGCGTGAATGCCGAACGAGCAGGAACCAGAGGCAGCTATAAGACTTGGGGTTCCAGAGAGTGCTTGCAACCATGTATCCAGACTGTGAACTAAGCTTTTGCTCCATGCAGCTCCAGGAAGGGAAATGATTCAATTTCCAACTTTAATCTCCCTGGATTTAATTACTAAAATACAGAAATTGTAAACCGCACGGCCGCTACTGCAGCCGCTCGACTTTTTATTTCTTCATTCTCATCAGTGGAAAACTCAATATCAAATATTTCCTCGTCAATAGGGCTGTATTCTTGGGGGATAAATTCCAACAAAAAGAGTGAGTCTGTGTTGAAACTCCAACAACAATAGTGAGTTTTGTGTTGAAATATGGAATGTAATCAAGGTAAAGAGAAGAGTGAAGTTTATCAGTTACCCAGGCGGGGGTGGGGGGTGGGGGTGGGAGGCATACTGGGGTTTTTGGTGGTGGAATATGGGCATTGGTGAAGGGACGGGTGTTTGAACATTGTATAATTGAGACATAAGCCTGAGAACTTTGTAACTTTTCACATGGTGATTCAATAAAATAATAACAACAACAACAACAAAAAAAAAACAAAGGAGAATGCTGATGGAGCTATTCCCAGGATTAGCCAACGATAGCCTCTCAACCAAAACTGATTTGCCACCTGTTTTTACAAATAAAGTTTTATTGAAAAGGATTTATGTCATGTACTTTGATTTAGCTATGGTTATTGCTGCTTTCTCTCATGACTAAATAACTCATGAGGTCTAAAATATTTGTTACCTGGATCTTTATAGAAACAGTTTTTCAATACATGGATCATATCACAGATTATTCATAAATGATTATAGTGAATAATAATTCACACACATCACCCACTCACTGAAAAAGCTAAAAACTGGATTATTACTTGGAAAATGAAAGAGAGAGGAGAGGAGAGATGACTGAGGGGAGAGGAAAAAAAAGGATGCAATGGAAAGCAGAGGGGAGGGGGGAAAGAAAGGGAGAAGAAAGGGGAAAGGAGGGCAATAGAGGGAGACACTGCTTAATCTAATAAATTGTTTTACTTTAAAATGAGGCAATGAAATGGCAAATGGGACAGAGGTGGCAAATTCTGCATAAAACCATTACAGCAGATAACCCAACAGTCAGGGTTGTGAGGGTTTCCTTATTTCAGGTGGTACTGCAAAATCAAATTACTCTAATATCCATTTCAGGTTTTCCCGATAAATTAGATATTTTTCCTTACTTAGGAAGCAGAGGAGTTAATGGTATGAAAATATGCCCTCTGGATAAAGAATTGTTTAGGTCACTAGGACACCGGCTTCTTTAACTTTTTCATAATTAAGAGGAGGAGGAGAGAGTTCATTCAGAAATATGGTGCCTGGGGCCAGGGTGGCAAACATGAGCCATGACACATTTGTTCTGTGGCTGCCTCAGCCCTGCATACGTGTCTGCAGACACTAATCAGTCTTTCCATATAAGGCTGATGGATCTGAATACAGAATTTTAAGTGTTCTGTAAACTAGCCATCTGAATGCTGTTGAGTGAGAACTATTGGAACTGTATTCAGCACATGCCACTCATCCCTTCTTATCTGCCTCTGTCAGCAGCATGTCAGCAGCTGGAGGTACTTAATCCACATTCTTAGTCTCTTCCATTTCCTCTTGGGGCTGGGAAGGGTTAGACATCCTCCCAAATAGGACTGTTCAACTTTCATGAGACTAAGCCATGTGATATAGCATCTGCTGTATAATGAATAAGTTGCAAAATAGAGTTTGGTGACTAGGTGAATTACTTTCTAGTGGGAATACTAGTGAGATTTCTCTAGACCTCAAATTTATTAAGTAAGACCCAGATGAGAATAACTGCCCAGGAGTAAATCCTCCCATTGCCACCCACCCTTACATAACTCTCAACTTCCTATCTCTCTTTACTCATCCTTGTTCTTGATAGATGACCTGGTTTTAGATAGATCTCCAATTCTCAGAGAAAAGTAAAACAATCAGAAGAGAATTTATGCAGATCCCCATCACCTTGCCTACTGACACCTGCAACTCACACACCTCTGTCTCTGTGTATATTAGCTCACATGAATACCCATCTTCTTTTATCTTTTCAAAGCAGTTTACCTTGCTCTCTTGTATAGGCATTTTCTTTCCATTGCCACTCTGATCGGTGTGCAAACATGGAATAATTACTGTCATATAAAAAACTTAAAGATAAAACACAACAATAGCAGAAATCTTTGCTCTTGACTCCATTTTCCTCCACCCCATTTTGTTGCAAAAAATTTCTTTGGAGAAGATTTAAATGCTATCTATCTTCAATTCTTCTCTTCTTATTTCTCCTAAACTTGCTCCATAAAATTCTTGTAACTATCACTAATGACTTTCATTTTATTACCTATGTGCATCAATTACAGGATTGAGTCTTTTCTCTCCTTGATACACTTTCTTCACTAGAATTCCAAGGCCCAAGCTCTATTGATTTCCTTCAATGGACAGTTCATTTTTTAAAAATATTTTTAATTGACTGAGATTCTTTGCTTTACAATTCTGTTAACAATGGTTTCTCATGCACATAATCCTCAATGGATATTTCCTCTCTGCCTTTTCAGATTCATTCTCTTTGCCTCAGTATTTTTAGTGGTGGAATACCCTGAGGCTCAGAAAACATTTTTTCTCTGTCTCATTTCACTTCCTTAATATTCTTCAGATCTTTTTGCTTTAAACACAGACTTTACTCTTGAATTCCAAACTAGTATAGGGCAAGAACTTACCTAACATTTTTTTTGAATCATCATGAGGTACACAATTACAAACTTGTTCATGATTGGGTTTCAGTCATACCATATTCCATCACCCATCACTTCACACCAGTATACATTTCCTACCACCAATGTCCCCAGTTTCCCTCCTGCCCCTTCCTTACACCTCCTCCTTATCCTCTTCCTCCTTATCCTCTACCTCCCCCTCCTCCCCTCCTCCTTCTCCTCCTCCTCTCTCTCCTCCTCCTCCTCCTCCTTCTCCTCCTCCTCCTCCTCCTTCTCCTCCTCCTCCTCCTCCTTCTCTTCTCCTCCTCCTCCTCCTCCTCCTCCTCCTTCTTCTTCTTCTTCTTCTTCTTCTTCTTCTTCTTCTTCTTCTTCTTCTTCTTCTTCTCCTCCTCCTCTTCCTCCTTCTTCTTCTCCTTCTCCTCCTCCTCCTCCTCCTCCTCCTCCTCCTCTTCTTCTTCTTCTTCTTCTTCTTCTTCTTCTTCTTCTTCTTCTTCTTCTTCTTCTTCTTCTTCTTCTTCTTCTTCTTCTTCTTCTTCTTCTTCTTCTTCTCTTCCTCCTCCTCCTCTTCCTCCTCCTCCTCCTTTTCCTCCTCTTCTTCTCCTTCTCCTCCTCCTCTTCCTTCTCCTTCTCCTTCTCCTCCTCTTCCTCCTCCTCCCCTCTTTCTCTCTATCATTATTCACCTTTGCATTTGTCCTACCAGAATCTTTGGTTTTCTCAGTTAATGGCAACACTATTTTTCTAATAATGTAAGCCCAACATTTTATTGTGACTTTTAGTTATCTCTTTCTCTCATAATTCATCTCAAATATATTAATATATTCTTTTGCTTATACTTTCAAAATATGTCAGAATCTATTTTTTGCCATATGCACAGTCAGTACACTGATATAAGTCACAATACTCTCATCTGGGCTACCAGAATAGACCTGTTGTCATTGCATTCTTTTGTTTTTTTGCATTACCTTTACATTAAACTAATACTTTAAAAATATATTAAGTTTTGGTTTCTTGTACAGGTATTTTCTTTCTGTTCCCATTCCAATAGCTGTGCAAAAATGTACTAATTACTCTCATCTGAAAAAACTTAAAGGTAAAACACAACAATAGCAAAAATAGTGAAAAGCCTGTGATTGCCCCTCTGGAATATAGAAAAAATAGTCCCCCCAAGCTAACCATGTCCTAATATCTGAAAGATGCCTTATGGAATGAAAAAAGAAGGCCCCTGTTAAAGTAATTAATTTTAGGGTTTTGAGATAAAGAGATTGTCCTGGAGTATCTGAGTAGTCTCTAAATGCAATCACATATGTGTTTTATTTTGAGATAAAGAGATTGTCCTGGATTATCTGAGTGGTATCTAAATACAATCACATATGTGTTTGAAGAGGGAGACATAAGGAGATTTGACCAACAAACCAAAAAGTAGTGAATGCCATCCTGGAGCAGAGGTGGGAGGGTGCCTCAAGAAACATGGAGTAGATTCTTTTCTGGAGCCTTTGTGGAGCTCAATGTGCTGGACCTTTGTCTGTTAGTCTTTGATCCTGGTTCAGGAATTATAATGGGAAAAATTCCTGTTTTTTAGGCCAATAAGTTTGTGATAAGTTGCTATGACCAACACAGGAAATTTATACATTCCACAGTTCAAAGAGAAATTCTCCATGATCCAGCTATTTCCTTTCTGACTCCACTCCCCTGCCTCTTTCCCCATTATCACCTGACCTAGCACAGTCCTTCCTTCTCCCTCACTTGTCTATGAATAAACTATGATCTCACAAGCCCCTGTCCCCAGTCATTTCTTTAGTTCATCCCTCAACCTAGTGTTCAAGACTTCAGAAACTTCCACTGTTGTCTCAGCCAGCCATTGAGCAACTCAGCCTGCCCTTCACACCCACTCCTCTTCATTCCTTTATCTTGCTTCCCGCCCCAGCCTTTAAATACTCTTCTCCTTCTAATTAACAATGTAATTTACTTGATTTTTAAAAAATTATTTATTCTTCTCCTACCAAGCTAGTATATACAATTCTCAAGGGCAGAGCTCACAGGCAGTTCTCTTTCCCCCCACCCACTATATCTGGAATATCTATATTAGAATTTGACACGAAAATATTCTATTGATATTTTCTAAAATCAGAAATTCATGTGTTCAGAGTTCCTGAAGCAGTGATGCAAATTAAGGATACCTATTTTCTCCCCATATCACACCTCCTTTCTTCCCAGGATCCTCTCTGTATTATCAAATACAGTGATTCAATTAACAATAGATAACAGAACATTCCATTTAAATTAGTGGAAATTAGCTCTTAAGTTGTGAAAACAAAACTTGGCTTTGTTCCTCCCACCCCACATTAAAATCATAGTCTTTTATATACATGAGGCTGGAGCGATAGCACAGCCGGTAGGTCATTTGCCTTGCACGAGACCGACCTGGGTTCAATTCCTCCATCCCTCTCGGAGAGCCCCGGCAACCTCTCAAGAGTATCCTGCCCACACGGCAGAGCCTGGCAAGCTCCCCGTGGCGTATTGGATATTCCAAAAACAATAACAACAAGTCTCACAATGGAGATGTAACTGGTGCCCACTCGAGCAAATCAATGAACCACAGGACGACAGTACTACAGTGCTAAGATATAATACTCATGACCTAGGGCTGGAGCAATAACACAGAGGGTAGGAGTTTGCCTTGCACAGGGCTGACCGGGGTTCGATTTTTCCATCCCTCTTGCAGAGCCCAGCAAGCTACCAAGAGTATCTCGCCCACACGGCAGATCCTGGAAAGCTACCCGTGGTGTATTTGATATGCCAAAACAGTAACAAGTCTCACAATGGAGATGTTATTGGTGTCCACTTGAGCAAATAGATGAACAATGGGGTGACAGTTACAGTGACTCATGACCTAACAGAATTTTGATGTTTATTCTGCATAATTATTTACGTAGCAGGTAAAATAATGTAAGGCTAAAAATACGAGAGATTCAAAAGACATACTTTAAAATAATTTTGCAGTCCTTTTTTTTGGTGGTGGGGGGTGTCACGTCCAAAGTTTTTTCAGTGCTACTCCTGGCTTTGTGCTCAAGCAAGTACTTAAGTGCTACTCCTGGCATTGCTCAGGAAATCAAGCAAGGTTGGCAGCATGCAGAGCAAGTACCATCCCTCTTGTTTCATCTCTCAGGCACATTTTCACTGTCTTGAGTTCCGCTCTTCAGGATTCTGCCTGAATCATCCTGCCAGAATATGCAATTTGACCATCAAGTTCAGCTCATCACTTCAGGGTTAGTTCTTCACCCCACTTCTCTCTGCCTACAAGACTAACAAATATTAGAACCCTCAAATAATTGACAAGAAGGTGCCTAACCAAGCTGATATTTCCTAAAATATCCACCTTCCCTTGTGGTCCTTAGAGATTACAGTTCATAATAGATCGCTGAAGTCATCTTCTTGTTTCAGTTCAGAGACCAGATATAAGTATTTCAGAGAGAACAGGACATAGCCTCAGCTTGGCAGCCTGTGTAACCAGGAAATCTAAAAGTACCTATGGGGCATGGTCATAACTGATGCATTGGAGAGGACAGTGCTCAAGTTTGAGAGTTCCTGAGCATATAAATTATGTTTTACAGAAAAGGACTTATTAATATACAGAAAATACAAAGCAAGTTAAAGGAGGTGATAGGAATTACTCAGCAGAGGTTCAGTTCTTTCTGGGTATTTAGGAGAAATACAGAAAGACTTGATGGGGAAGGTCTTTCTAAGGCATGGCATTGGAGTAGAAAAATAAAAACTGGGCAAAAAATAATCTGGAACAATAAGAATTTTAGTGAGTTTTTGTATTGGTCACTGTTTCTTTTGAGGTACAGAAGCTTCTTGGTTTAAAATAGTCTCATTTTTTTAATCTCTGTTTCCACTTGTATGGCCAGTGGCATGTCAGCTTTGAAGATGCCTTTGGCTTCAATGTCTTGGAGGATTTTGCCGACCTTGTCTTCAGTGTACCTTATGGATTCTGATCTGATGTCGAGGTCTTTTTTTTAAATAAAATTTTATTTAATCACCATGAGATAGTTACAAGCTTTCATGTTTGAGTTACAGTCACACAATGATCAAACACCCATCCCTCCACCAGTGCACACTCCCCATCACCAATATCCTCGGTATATCCCCCTTTCCCACCCTTCCCCTGCCTCAATGGCAGACAATATTCCCCATACTCTCATCTACTTGTGGGCATTATGGCTTGCAACACAGACATTGAGAGGTCATCATGTTTGGTCCATTATCTATTTTCAGCACACATATCCCATCCCAACTGGTTCTTCCATTCATCATTTTCTTAGTGACCCCTTCTCTATTCCATCTGCCTTCTCCCCTCCACTCATGAAGCAGTCTTCCAACTATGGGGCAATCCTCCTGGCCCTTGTAACTACTGTCCTTGGGTGTCAGCTTCATGTGATGTTATTTTATACTCCACAAATGAGTGCAGTCCTTCTATGTCTGTCCCTCTCTTTCTGACTCATTTCACATAGCATGATACTCTCCATGTCTATTCATTTATAACCAAATTTCATGACTTCATCTCTCCTAATGTTGAGGTCTTTAATCCATTTTAATCTGACTTTTTTGCATGGTGTTAGGTAGAGGTCTGAGCCCATTTTTTTTTTGCACGTAGCTGTCAAGTTTTGCCAGCACCATTTGTTAAAGAGGCTTTCCTTACTCCACTTCACATTTATTGCTCCCTTATTAAAGATTAGATGATCACATATTTTAGGGTATGTGTAAGGACTTTTAATCCATTTCATTGGTCTGCAGTGCTGCCTTTGTTTCAGTACCATGCCGTTTTAATTATTACTGCTTTGTAGTAGAGTTTGAGATTGGGAAAGGTGATGCCTCCCGTCTTCTTTTTCCCAAGAATTGCTTTAGCTATTCGTGAGGGCTTATTGTCCCATATGAATTTCAGAAGTGTTTGATTTATTTCTTTGAAGAATTTCATGGGTATCCTTATAGGGATCGCATTGAATCTGTATAATGCTTTGGAGAGTATTGCCATTTTGACAATGTCAATTCTCCCAATCCATGAGCAGGGCATATGTTTCCATTTCCTCATGTCTCTTTTATTTTGTAAAATAGAATTATGTAGTTTTCTTTGTATAGGTCCTTGACCTCCTTAGTTAAGCTGATCCTGAGGTACTTGATTTTCAGAGCCATGATTGTGAACTGGAATGGGAAAGGATATTCACCTAGTGCCCATCTGATAAGGGGTTGATATTAAAGATATACAAGGCACTGGTTAGACTCTATAAGAAGAAAACATACAATCCCATTAGAAAATGGGACGATGAAATGAACAGAAAGTATCTCAAAGAAGGAATATGAATGGTCAAAAGACACATAAAATATACTCTTCATCACTAATCAGGGAGATGCAGATCAAAACAACAGTGAGATATCATCTCACCACAGAGACTAGTCCACATACAAAAGAACAAAAGCAACAGGTGTTGGCATGAATGTGAGGAGAAAGGGATACTCCTTTACTGCTGGTGGGAATACCAACTGGTTCAGCCTTTTGGAAAACAGTATGGAGTTTCTCAAAAAATTAGAAATTGATCTCACATTTGATCCAGTGATACCACTTCTGGGAATATATCCCAGAGATGCAAAAAAGTATAGTAGAAATGACATCTGCACTTATATGTTTATTGTAGCACTGTTTACAATAGCCAGAATCTGGAAAAAAAAACTGGAGTGCCTGAGAACAGATGACTGGTTAAAGAAACTTTGGTACATCTACACAATGGAATACTATTAAGCTGTTAGAAAAGATGAAGTTCCGAAATTTTCAGAGAAGTGGATCCAACATGGAGAGTATCATGCTAAGTGACATCAGTTAGAAAGAGAGGGACAGACATAGAAGGACTGCACTCATTTGTGGAATATAAAGTAACATAATGGGAGACTAACACCCAAGGATAGTAAAAACAAGGACCAGCAGGTTTGCTCCATGGCTTGGATCCCAGCCTTATATGCTGGGAGAAAGGGCAGTTGAGATATGGAAGGGACCACCAAGTAAAGGATTCGTGGAGGGCCCACTCAAAATGGAAGATATGTGCTTAAAGTAGACTATAGACCAAACATGATGGCCACTTAATACCTGCATTGCAAACCACAGCACCCTAAAGGATAGAGAGAATAAAAGGGAATTCACCTGCCACAGAGGTGGGGAGCAGGGCGGGGGGAGGGAGATAAGGTGGAGGTGGTGGGAAGAATATTGGGAACCTTGGTGGTGAAGAATGGGAATTGGTGGAGGGATGGGTACTCGATCATTTTATGACTGAAACATAAGCACGGAAATTTGTAAGTCTGTAACTGTACCTCATGGTGATTCATTTAAAAAAAAGAATTTCAGTGAAGAAAAACAAAAGGACGAAGAATGAGAAAGGATGAGTCTGGCCACTTGATGGATTTAAGGCTGGCATAACTTGAACGGAGAGAGTTACAAGAATGTGGTGGGTATGGCTAGATTATGATGTCAACCAGCTCTACTAAGAAGTTGACATTTTATTCTAAGTTAAAGGATATTATAAAGCATCCCTATTCCTTCTCTTCATCTTTCCTACCGTGGTCTTTCCTGCCATTCTATGGAATAGGTAAGATCTGGAAGTCTGGCACATGTATTTTTATCTCTAAGTCCCACCTTTTATGTAGCAATAAATAGGGGTACAGGGCACATGATTCCTCTCACATATAACCTCATTTTCAACAAAAATTGTAAAGACTGGAAGTACGTAACATTGATTACTGTGTGTCCTATTTAAGTGGCACCCCTTAATTCATCTCTCATCATCTTTAAACTATCTTACAATTCTGTTAAGGTGTGGAATGCTGATAGTATTGCAAATTATTCTGCCCATAGAAAGTCAGACTATGTCTAACAGAGAGGCAGCTGGTTGTTGCCCTGTAGATAGATAACTTTGTATTTATTTTGGAAATCTTGATGGTCTCTGTAGTATATTTAAAATTTTCCTTTTAACTCTTAATAATTTCCATTTTAATAGTGTAATGTGCATGTTTATACTTGTATATTTTTTAAACTTTTTTTTGAAAACTCAGCTTCGTCTCTATTCTTTCTTATTTCTTTCTCTAATCCTCATTTTCTGACCAATAATTATATGTCCTAGAGGTGTAACCGAGGCAGATGGTACTCTTCTACATATTCAGATGAGATGGCTGGGGCTTGCAGAAGTGAAGACTTACCTTTGGATTGCTGGCTCCTGTCCCGGTGCCCTGTGATAGGTGGGAGGGTAGTACTACTCTAAGGGTTCTTTGGAAAAGTATTGAAGCATTTGGGGAATGGAGGGAAGTAAAAGTCCCTGAGATGCAATTTTCTTGCAATGCACAAGATAGTGTCCCCAAATGATGGCATACTGCCTTAAATGCTAAGAATCCCTCACCCAAGAAGTAACTCTCCGAATGGATCACATTGATCTACAGAATGATATTCTTGGATATGGGGGTCTTAAGGATAACACCCTCTCTCTTGCCCCAAGAATCCTTCTAGGATTTTGACAGATGTTCTATTCATTTACCAAATTGCCAAAATTTAGTTATTATTAGATATATAATCCCAAAAAATAAGTGTTTATGGCCTTCAATAAAGAAGTCTCTCCATTGAGAACTGAGTTGGATGTATATTGTTTGAAACTTCAGCATCTTCCTGCAAGATTTATTCTCTTGTTTTGCTTAAGATTCACATTTTAATGTGGCAGTAAAAACAAGTGTGACTGTCTCATTGCAAAGGATCCTATTTAGTTAATTATCAGGTCTCATGCCACACATCACTGCATTGAATTTCTTGTACTCAGAGAAGTCTGCCACTTTTCCCTCTCCTCACATAAGTCACATGAGCCTGAAAACTGTATTGATGAGCACAGCTGGTGCTAGAGGTGGGGAGGGGAGGAGAGAAAAATATAACTGCTTCTCTGATAAGTTTATATGTATGCATCAATTCTGGAGGCTGTATGTCTAGATTTTGGGGTCAGAGCTTGAAACTCAGCCCAATTATCTTCCAGGAGTGTGACCATGAGGACATTATTTAATTTCTCTAAATCTCCTGTTTCTCTCCTCCTTATATTGGTTACAACAATTTTATTTTGCATTCTGGTATTTTCTTTTAAAATTAAATCAGGTAGTGGATTTAAAGAAGTTAGCACCAAACAAAAAAATTAGCGATAAATGTTGGATCTTTTCCCAGTAGAGGCTGATAACCTTGAGAAGCATCCAACATGATATATGCAATGCTTGCCAGGGGTCACTAAACCAGCACAGACACATGGTCATGAGAGGGTTAGAGATTCATGTCAGAGTCAGAGCAGTGAGGAATAAGGTTAGAATGAAGACACTTGAGGACAAGAGCATTTAGATAATTGATGATACACAAATGAAGGACATGGATAGGAATTGTCCTTCAACTGGTTAGCTTTAGGCAGATTTCTGGATCAGGACAAGAAAGGCTGGAGACTGTGGTTATTACATAATGGGATCAAAGACAGAAGCAAAGGCAGAAGCAAATCAAATAAGACACCTTTTTAGGTATCTTTGGCACAAAGCATGGTCTAGCTTGACAGGATGGCTTCCCAGCCTTCTCTGCTCACAGTGCAAATAGGTCATGCTAAGGTTGATCATGACAATCCAGGATGGCAGCTGTGAGGACTCAAGGATTCAAATATCAATTCAGTGGCAGTGAGAGAGGGTTGGCTTTTATGCCTTAACAATGATGTAGATATCCTCAGACCTTTCAAATGGTTTGATCTCTGGTGTCACCCCTTGCTTGCCTGTAAAGTTCTGAGGAATATTTTAAAGGCCATATTTAGGAAGAATGCTGGGATTGGTTATATATGTCTTCCTAAGCTTTAGAAATGATGAGTGGAGGTATACTTGCTACCTTTTAGCTAGAAGGAATGCAGCCAATTCCTTCTAGCTGATATGCAGCTGGAGCCTGACTATAAGGGGTTGGGAAATGAATTTATTCAATCATGTATTCATTTATTCGGCTTTCTCAGAATAGCCTCCATGATCAGTGCTGCAGCAGCGGGTAGAGAAAGTGAGGGTGTGCTGCAGGAAGAAGTTTCAGGGACTCAAAGCTGTTTTTTAGACTCAGAAATGCCTTGGCACTTCATCTAAATTTAAGGTAAACAATCCCTGGGAAATTAAAATTATTATTATCATCATCTGAGTTTTACAGGCTAAAAAACTGAGGTTCATCTCCATTTTGAAAACAACTGGTTGGATAATTTCCACTACAGTAATAATCATATTTTCAAATGTGCAGACTTTTGCATCTTTCACTGAAGATCCAGAAAAGGATAAAATCATGCATCCAGTCTCCCTCTATGTTCTTTAAAAGCAATCTTCCTGACACATTGGTCAGCCACAATGCAAACTCTGAATGTTACCTAAACTCTAGAAATGCATATTTAGTAAATTGTTTCATATTTTATCTTCTTCCAAAATAGCTATTTAAATATCCCTTGAGTGTGCACTTTTTGAATCATTAAGGCCTTAGGGTGCATCAATTACACTAATTTGGGAAAGTGATCAAATTCATGCAGAGCTGTTATTTATAAGGAAAAGACATTTCAGGGTATTGATGGGGAATTGGTGTCCAGAGCGTATAGATTTCCAGTTACCTCCTGTCATGGCAAGAGTCCATCAGTTTTTTTTCAGAGATGGAGAACACATTATGCCTAGTATTAACAAAGATCAATTTCAGTAGTGGAAGACATTCACCACAAGGGAATTGAATGAAGCTGGGAATAAATGACGTAATGTTTTAAGTGATAAGGAATAAGTCAGATTGGGACTCCAAGTTCTTATATAAATGATGATTAAATGGGATTTTCGTCCCTGCTTTTCACTAAGGGTGCTATTTCTTTACTGTAAAGTATAATATATCTATTTTGGCATTGTCAGTGAACTATGCAGTTAATAATTGGGCTTCTTAGAGATTTCAGAATTCTTTGGTCTTAACGTGAAGGGAGGGCCTTATCTTTACTGCCAACTCATTTCTGCTCTTCAAACCAAAGCGACAGTCTTTTATAAGAATTTGACTTTGGATGTTATCTTTCAAGAAAATGGCATTCCAAACTTCAATACTGTGAATAGATTTACAAAGACACCAGGAGCATAATATGGAAGATTCTGGAAATAGAGTAAAGATAAGCCCACTGCTGAGATGTAAGATGAAATGGAAAAAATAGATGATGAGGTGAATAAGAAAACACTGGTGTAAGATTTCTATCAGTATCTGCTAGGGGGAAGATCTAACTAAACCAGACTATTACTTTTATCCTGTGAGCAATTGCTCGGAAGCCAACAAAAATTATTAACCATTTAAAAATATTTATATGGATGTTTAGAATTGGAAGAGACCTCAGCTATTTCAATAAACAGAACAACTAAAGCCCAGGAAAGTGTTACGATTTTGCTGAGAACATAGTTTTGCTTCCTTCTAGTGTTTAGGCATTTCTCAGGAGCTAATTTTTTTTAAGTGGAAATTTACATTTTAAAAAGAGCTATTGTTCTGATCTTTTTCAATTTTGTTTTGATGGAGAGTTTGACTTCTGAATATGTGCCCAGAACTAACACTGTGATTGGATGCCAGCAGTTCTAAATGGAAACTAAACTGAATGCTAAATTTCTTGGTAATGGCATGGCAAGGACACAGGATGCATGGCTTCTCCAAATAACATTTAGAGGCCAGACAACAAGAGACACAGTAAGAAAATCAGTTTGGAGAGCAACATAGAATGACACACCCACAACACAGAGATGCCTCCAGACCCCAAGCTAGGCTGTCTCATCAAGGGCAAATAGGAGTGAGGCAGGTGAGTTCCCCTCCCCAACAGAGCCCCAGAAGTTTATGGCCACTCTCCACAGGCTCAGGTGATCCTCATCCATGAGTGAATCTACTATATAATCATATTTTAAATTTTAGAATTCATGGAGTTACATATTATACTCTGCACCACTGAGATACCATGAGCAGCACACCATATTTGATGGGGTTTAAAGTAGAAGGCAACCAGTCTCAGGGGGATTTATACCCACACAAGGCTCAACCTTTAACAACATGTTACTACTCTTTCCTCTAAGGAAACTTTTGTGGACCATTTATAGTGGATTATTCATAATGAGCAATACAAAATTGATTATTTTTGTTCTGCTTTGGGGGGCACAGTTTGGGATTTGGGATGGAAACATTCAAAATATGGTGGTCGGAAGGTGCAATCGTGGTGGGATTGGTTTTTGAATATTAAATGTAATGAAATATTGTGAACAACTTAATAAAAATAAAATAAAATTTAACAACAACAACAACAACAACGAGGAGGAGGAGGAAGAGGTTCTGCTTACTATGGAGAATTTGTAAACACAAAAATGAAACAGAAACAAGGCTGAAGAGAGAGTAAAGTGGCTAAATGCATGCCTTACATATGGTCAGCCCAGGTTTGGTCCCTGGCACCATATATGGGCCTCCAAGTCTATGTAAAATTATTTCTGAGCTCAGAATAAAGAATAACCCTGAGTACCACCAGTGTGCCCCCAAAACAAAACAAACAAGAAAGCATAAAACAACAACCAAAAATAAAATAGCAAAAACAAATGAGATAGTCCAGAAGCCTGGACTCCCAACAGTGCTGATGTTCAACAGCTTCATGTTCTCAGAAAAACTCTATTTCTTATGTTCAGTTTGACTCGAGACTCATAAACAAAGCAACACAGTCTTTCTCCTCTATTCTGTTCGCCCGCCTACTCACCAATTACTATCCTCTTCCTTTGTGCTATCTTAAATTGAGAATTTGCATTTTTTCTATATGTTATTTATTTATTTTTATTGACTCACCATGAGATACACAGTTTCAAAGCTGTTCATAATTGGGTTTCAGTCATACAATATTGTAACACCCATCCCTCTACCATGTACATTTCCCACTACCAGTTGTCCCCAGTTTCTCTCCTACCACCCCCCATGGACCTCCCAGTCTGTTTATGGCAGGAACTTTCTTTCTCTCTTTCTCTTTCTCTTTCTCTTTCTCTCTCTCTCCCCCCCCCCCCCTCTCTCTCTCTCTCTCTCTCTCTCTCTCTCTCTCTCTCTCTCTCTCTCTTCCTCTCTCTCATGCCCTTCCTCCATTTCTCTTTTTTGGCATTATGGCTTATACTACAGGTACTGAGAGGTTACCATCTTTGTTCCTTTACTTACTTTCAGCATGCACATCTTATCCAGAATGATCTTTTCCAATTGTTTCTGTCATAGTGGTCCCTTCTCTATCCTAGCTGCCTTCTCCCTCAGCATTTGAAGTAGGCTATCAGTCATAGACCAATCCTCCTGGTCTTTGGTTCTACTGCCCTTGGGTATTAATCTCATATCATATTTTTTATATACCACAAATAAATACTAGATTCTATTTAATAGCATTTTGTTGAGATCTGTGCACCTGTGTTCATCAGGATATCAGTCTGTAATTTTCTTTCTTTCTTTCTTTCTTTCTTTCTTTCTTTCTTTCTTTCTTTCTTTCTTTCTTTCTTTCTTTCTTTCTTTCTTTCTTTCTTTCTTTCTTTCTTTCTTTCTTTCTCTCTGAGAATTTGCACTTTTGAGTATTTCCCATGTCTCTACATTTGCCTGTCCCACCAGACATCTTCCATCAAGCTCTCTAGGTGCTTGACTCTGCGAGGCCTCTTAGACTGTCAGTGCTTTTTGGATTTCCTACAGGTTTCTACTGTTATGTTATCCATTTGTTGTCATTTTTCTTAATCTCCTACTTAAACTGTCCTCTACCTCCTGAGCTCAACTAATAACAGACATCTTGTATGCCAACTCTGAATCCATTTCTCAAGTGCCTTAGCATTAGCTGAGAAAATGCTATATATGGCCTTTCTTACATAAGATCAATGCCAACCTCTTGGTTCCTGAAGCTTTTTCTCAAGCTCTGTGATGACAATTTTAAACCCTGAAAACTCTTCAATCACTCTATTTTATCCTTCTTCTAGTTTTCATCTTCTCATTTGTCAAATGACTTGCCTTTCTATTCTCTGAGAAATATATCCAGTAGGGTTGTTCTATAACCATCCGAAGGGTCATGGTATTACAGTGAACTGAACTGAAAATTCAAAAGGTAGTTAAGACCTAGGCACCACAAACCAGGCAGAAGCTAGTCTGAGCCACAGCAGAGGAAAGAAATCTACTAAAGAGTCAAGATTGATTTGCGCTGCTAAGGCCACAGCACCTTCTAGGAAAATGTCTTTGCTTCTAGTTCACCTCAGATTTCATCTAAATACTTTGCTGTCTCCTTTACCTGAAATTCTTAAGTTAGGCAAATTACAATAACTTTTCTTTAAAAGATATTTTTATTATTTTATTTTATTTTTTAATCAATTACCATGAGTGATTTTTAAGACTTACAAACTTTCGTGCTTACGTTTCAGTCATACAATGGTATCGATTACCCATCCCTCCACCAGTGCTCATTCTCCACCACGAATGTTCCTAGTCTCCCTCTAACAACTCCCACCCCATCCCCCCAACCCCACCTCCACTTCTATGGCAGGCACATTCCCTTTTACTCTCTCTCTCTCTCTCTTTTTGGGTACTATGATTTGTGATGCAGGTATTAAGTGGCCATCATGTTTGGTCTATAGTCTAGTTTAAGTACGCAACTCCCATCCTGAGTGAGCCCTCCAGGCATCCTTTACTATCCCTTCTCTATCTTAGCTGCCTTTTCCCCCAGAATATGAGGCCAGCATTCAAGTAGAGCAATCCTCCCGGTCCTTATCTCTACTATCCTTAGGTGTTAGTCTTCCATTATGTTACTTTATATTCCACAAATGAGTGCAGTTCTTCTATGTCTGTTACTCTCTTTCTGACTCACGTCACTTAGCATGATACTCTCCATGTTGATCCACTTCTCTGAAAATTTTGGGACTTCATCTTTTCTAACAGCTGAATAGTATTCCATTGTGTAGATGTAGCAAAGTTTCTTTAACCAGTCAGCTGTTCTCAGGCACTCCAGTTTTTTTTTCCAGATTCTGGCTATTGTAAACAGTGCTGCAATAAATATACAAGTGCAAATGTCATTTCTACTATAGTCTTTTGCATCCCCGGGATTTATTCCCAGAAGTATCACTGGGTCAAATGGGAGCTCAATTTCTAATTTTTTTGGAAACATCTATACTGTTTTCCAAAATGGCTGAACCAGCCAGCATTCCCACCAGCAGTGAAGGAGAGGCCCATTCTCCCCACATCCACGCCAACACTGGTTTCTTTTGTTTGAAAGATATTTTTATATATAAAGTAAAAAATACATAATTAAGATGTATTTTTTATTTTGAATTAGGCTGAGGTAGATAGGTATCCTGTTGGAATTCTTTTTAAATTCAAATACAGTGCTGGGCTAATTATTTTCTCCTTTGTTTTCATTGTCTGACTTTCTAACAGGTATAGAATTTTAACCTGGAGAGAGATTTTTGTTCAGTTACCCTTCTCAAGGCACACAGTTATGAAGATACTAACAGATCAAGTGTTTGTGGGGTTGAGTAGCTTTTTTATGGTTAACTTCACTTTCTCGCCTTGTCTTGTTTTTATTCCACATGGTTTGGGTCATTTATAGAATCTGGAAGCAAGGTGAAAAAAAGTTATAACCCAGAGCAAAAAAAGCTTCTGCTCATTTTACTTCTCTTAGTCCTAAGAGTTTGATGTCTTTAGACTATTCTTTGATGCAGGAAAGTAATCATTAGTAAGTTAGTTTTGAGCTGCAGTTCTTAAGAAACAATTCCTCATTATGGGAAAAGCTTGCTGCACAAACAGTCTCCAGCATCCCTGTAATCAATGAACAGGGCTTTTTCCTGCTTGAAAGTTCCTGGAAAATAATACTACTCTTGATTTTTTCTCTAGGCAGTAAATGGGATAGGCATAGTAAGAAAAAGAGTACCAAGTAGATAAAGGAAAACTGCAGAGGTGATTCACAAGCCCTATCAACTTTTAGCTCAGTCAGAAATCCTGACACTCCAGTTAGCTCACTGGGCCTTGTTTCTTAAATGCCAAAGAAGAGTTAATATGGAGAGCAGACAACAGACAGTGGTTTGTAGGAAGATGAGCCCACCCCCAAAGATAAGAACAATGGGTCCATGGGAGATGATCAATGGAAAATGGACATACTGCTAAATGAAGAGACTATTGCTCAGGGGGAGAGCTGAGGCTAGAGTTTTTCTCCCAATAATTTTTTTTAATGTCTGTAAAAATGTTTAATTATAAAAAAAGTCCAAACACTATTTAATTGAGTATATATTCTACATATAGAATGGACTCCATGCCAGGCTGTTTTCACTCAAGGTGTTCCAGAGAGGGGCGGCTGAGAACCCTCCCTGCCCCAAGGGACCCAGCCCCAGCAGCCGACCTCCACTACCCAACCAATGCCATGCTCCAGGTCACTTTCCGGATCATGCAGCCACTTTGCAGCCACGCAACACATTATAAGACACTTCCTACCCATTTTCCATAATTACCACACCATATTTGATGGAGTTCAGACATGCAACACATCATAGAGAGTAATATATATATAACTCTCGGAGAGCCCTGCAAGCTACCAAGAGTATCCCGCCCGCACAGGCAGAGCCTGGCAAGCTACCCATGGTGCATTTGATATGCCAAAAACAATAACGATAGGTCTCATTTCCCTGACCCTGAAAGAGCCCCCAATCATTGTGAATGATGAGTAAGGAGAAGCTGCTAAAATCTCAGGGCTGGGAGGAATAGAGACATTACTGGTGTCTGCTGGAGTAAATTGATGAACAACAGGATGACAGTGATACAGTGATGCAGTGATATATTCTATAATAAGCTAAAAATTATTATTTGTTTGTTGCTTGTTTGTGTTTTAAAGAGATCTGGAAAAAATGTTCTAGAATAAAAGTTTTTGTATATTGTTTGGTCACTAAACATGCTTTATCTAATAGATTAGTTGATTGATGATAAATAGCTATGCAAAGAGGGCAAAAGGCCTTTGGAGCAGTGCAACTTTCTACCCTCTTGAATCTCATTGAGGTAAGGGTGAGATTCTGGTTCATCTTGATACAAGAAACCCTTCCTCCAGGGCTTCAGCCTTCCCTGGTTGTGGGCCAGGCCTAAAAGGAGTTTCCTAGAAGTTTCTGTGTATCTCAACATACCTTGTTATTTCTTTTATGTTTCCCAAAACTTTTTATAAAGTGTCTTCACTGAGGTCTGTTTCTTATTGAGATTCCAGTGTCAGAAAATATAAAAGTTGGTAAATATAAAATAGTTTATGATTTGGGGCAAGGTATCATGAAATAATAAAAATAATGTAGCTCTAATTGGTATTTCTCACTTGTTTAATAGGATATTTGTTAAATCTTTTGCTTGTGCAGCATGTCCGAAGAAGATAATAGGTTAGCCATGTTCAATTCCACCTTCAGGAAAAAATACAGAGGAACTTGTTCAAGAGTCATGCTCATTGGGGTTAGAGTAGATAAGAGCTCACATTGACTTTGGCCCAGGCTGCTCTGATTATCAGAAGTTAAAGCAAGCAGACCCTTAGCTTTAAACATTTTATCAGTTTCTTAAGACTTCTGAGACATGTTTTTGCAGAAAGGTGTCCCTTAGCATAGCCTCTAACATCAAAATATTGGGCCTTTCCTTTGAAAAACATGTGATAATTTCCTTCCCTTCGATTTTTACAAAACAATCTATGGGGTGTGTGTGTGTGTGTGTGTGTGTGTGTGTGTGTGTGTGTGTGGTATTGATATAAGAACTGGACTGGCCCTGAAGGTTCTTAGAATTGTATGAGCCCATTAGCAATAACCATCAGAATAGTTGGAGGGAAATAGAGTAGAGGTTTATTACATACAAGACCTGGATATTCCTCCACATACCTGGGACAGATTGAGCTTGCCTGCCTGGGATGGGAAAGTGGGGTGAAGGGGGAACAGAGAGACAGAGACTGAGCACAAGCATATCTTGTTTAATCAGGGATGAAGAGTAGGGAATGGGGTTAGAGCTTCTCTAGTTTACATTGGCTCATTCAAATCATAAGAGTGGAAATTTATTTGGGATTTTGGGGGCAGGGAGCAGTGCTCAGGGCTTACTCTTATCTTGCTACTCAGGGATCACTAATGGAGAGTTCTGGGGACCATATGGGGTGCCAGGGATAGAATAGCAGTTGACCATCTGCAAGACAAATGCCCTATTCACTGCACTATTGCTCCAGCTCCAAGAATTTAAAAGGCTGGAATAGAGACAGAAGAAGGAGAAAGGAAAGACAAGTCAGACCCAACTGATCAGTTACCTAAACTAACCAAGATCTGTAAATTAAAAAAAAAAAAATCCTAACGAGGGAGTGGGGGCTGGCTTTTATCTAGTGTGTGCCTGGCTGTGGTTTGTGTTTACCCTCTTTAACTAAAAACCCCTTTTGTGTAGAAGCCTTGGCATTAAGGTTAGCTCAGGCACTTCTATGATAAAAAGGCAGGCTCTAGGAGTCTGCAACACAGAACCTCTGCTATTAGTACAAATTACCAAGCCTTTACGTTAGTCTCTGTTTCAAAGATTTTTCAGATGGCATGTCTGGGAACAGGCAGCCTAGATAGAGCAAATGAAAATGATTCTTCTATTATTTTAAGTTTGTTTCTCTCTCTTTTTCTCTGCCTGCTTCCATTTTTCTGTCTGTCTCTTTCTCTTTCCTACTTTCTTTCTTTCATAATAAACCTTGTTGAATAGGCTGCATTATTGAGCACTAAGAATTTACTAACAATGATAGTTACCAGAATAGTTTAACCTTTGCCATTTCTAAACCTGTCCCCAGGCTCTGATCATTGACAAGTGATGGCTCAGCCCCTGCTCAATCTGTGATATCTAAGCACAAGGAAGAAGAACCTTGATCTCTTTCGCTCCTCTCAACTCTGTTCTCTTGCTGTTCATTTCATTAACTGTGACTAATTGCAGACTATGGAGCCAGAGGACTTGGGTGAAGCAGTCTGTAGGGGCAGGTAGCATCGAGGAAAGAAGGCAGAATAGATAGAAGAAATGGCAGGGGCTGGTGGTAGTGAACAAAACAGGAAATAGAACCATAATCTATTGACAGCAGTGAGACTGGCTGGCAGGAAAAGCAAAAAACTGCACTATTTCAGTGTATCTGCTGCCAAAGAAAGCACTAACTGCATGATTTCAGCGAATTAGTGAATCCTCTATCCAAAATTGCAAGGTTGATTAATTTCCTAATTAATAGTCTTTCTACTAAGACTCTGGTGTCCCTCTCTGGACATTTGTTTTCTCCCCTCTCTCTGTCCTTTTGCTCTGTGCTTTGTTCACTGGAACAATCTATAGATGCCTTGCTCTTCTCTCTAATGAAGCTGAACTATCTGTTGCTTTCTTTCTTCTGCACTTTCCTCCTTTGCTGTATCCTTACATAGGAAGTCCAATTTCCATGAATGCTCACTCAAATAAGCCCTGCCTGATTTCTACTCAAATGACAACCCATTGTTTTTCCTTTCCCACTGTCCTTTACCTGATAAAGGAGACACACTTACTAATTAAATACAATACTGAAGAGATAGTACAGCAGATAGGCACTTGCTTTGCATGTAACCAACCTGGGTTCGATCCTGGGCATCCCATATGGTCTTTAATATTCTGCCAGAAGTGATCCCTGAGTGCAGACCCAAGTGTATCCTGTGAGCATCACTGGGTGGGGGTACAAAAACAAATACAAAAAAAGAGGAAATTTAAGTAGCACTTCCACCTCATCCCACTCATTTAGGTCACTTATCACAGGGCCTAGAAATTCCCTACTAATCTATTTTTCTTATAGAAATCCTTAAAATTATCTAAACTTCAAGGCCCCACAAAAACTGAGCTTGTATCTTTCTCCCCCTCTTTGTCCCTGAATATTCCACTTCTATCCATGATTACTCTGGCAGTGTTCACTGACTCCAAGTAGAGGTAATTAATCTCTGATAGATTCATTGGCAGAGACTCCTCAGACATATGGCACAGTCAATGGCCCCAAACAAAGGCGCAATTGCTAGGTGCTACCACAACCTTATAAAGCTGTGGCAGTGAAATACTGTCAGAAACATGGATGGCAAGGGTAGTGTGTTGAGGTCTGGACAATTACAAACAAATCTTGGATGTGCTGCTGTTTAACAAAACTCCTATGTGACATCCTGGGGGCAGATACCTCAGATGCTGGCTGGACAATTTGCACACCTGCTTTGTAGGAGGAGAGCACAGGCAGGCCTGCCCTGCTGGTCTTTCCAGAACAGATTCTCATCTAGGCCATGGGGAAGCCTGCAGGGGCTCTGCACCTGGGTATATCTGTGAATGCCAACCCTGGGACACAGCGCCCTGGGCTGGGTCATAGAGACCGAGTTGTGGCTCATTAGCTCCAGCCTGTGCTTACACTGCCAAGCTCTGGGTTAAGTTCCCGTCAGCGAGGCTTTCTTTCATCTACAGTCACAAAGTACCTGCAATGCCTCATGCCTTTGGCTTCAAGAGATACTGAATTTAGAATGCAGCTGCAGCCTTAATGCTGATCCTTCTCTCAGAAAAAAAAAAAAAAAAGCCAAGCTCCAACTAGATTGAGAAGCTACTTATTGCAGAACTAGTAATGAAATAAAACATTTTTAAATTTCTCTATATGTATTTATCATTTTGATACATACTAGGCCAAATTTAGCGATGGTGGAGAGACAGTAGGAAATAGAGAGGAAAGGAGGTTGAAAGAATGTCTCCCTTATAAGAGGGACAAAGAACAAAATTTCTGGAAGATTTGATTCCAATTACTTTACAACTTCTTTAACCTTGAAAAGAAAATTAATTTCTTAGGCCTTGGGAATTGTAGAATAGGAATGAAAGTAGTCCCAATGTTCTAGATTGACTGTGAGAATTAAATATAAAACCCATAAAGCTGTTCCTGGAACACAGGAAGAGCTCTGAAAATCTGAACTAGTACAACCTATCTGTATTTGTGTAATTTAGGTGAGAGTGTTGCTCCTGCTAGATGAAGAGGTATGAACACAGAAAGGGCTAGAGCTCTGAGCTTACCAATCACAGAACCTTAATCCCTTGGCTTCTCCACTCACATTTTCTACTTATAAAGAGCGCCAATCATCTCTGTCAAGCCAAACTTGCTCTAAGAAGCAAATGAGGCTGGCATCTTGCCTGACCTTTTACTCTGTGAAGGATAATGGAGTGGTGGTTGTAATCAGAAGTTGTAAAAGTACTCAGAGAGTTTGATTGCCCTCTTGGTTTCTATATGAACTCCAGTCAGCTCCTATCCTCTATGCTGCAATGTGTGCTGGTCTTTGTTGATGGCCAAGCAAGCACCCTGAGAAGAGACAATACCACCACCACAGCCTGCCATACCCAGAAGGATTCCATGTTGGAGCAGATTTACTTCAGAATCATTCATGCTTCCCAGGGAGGATTGCCAAGGAACTGTCCTAAGCTCTGGCTGAGGGAAATGCTTGCCATATTTGTCCACTGGACCCGGAAGCTACCTAGGTGGTTGGGCAGAAGGGCAGCAAGTGGTGTTTTTATCATAGCCTCAAGGACAGGGACAGACCCACCTTGGCACATGCTATGCCTGCTCCTTTCCAGCTGGCAGCTCTGCTTAATGAACTGCACTCAGAGTCACAATGACAGGGGCTTTTTGATGGGCAGTGTTATTAGCACTTTGTTTTAATTATGCTGCCTGGCGTTTTCCCCATTGCTTTCCTTTCACTTTACCTGACAGTGCTATTAGTGTCACCCAAATACCAACTGGTGATGAGTAAATTGAACTACTATAAGTGTGGATGAATAGCAAGCTGGTTGGATAAAAGAGGACATTAGTCTTCTCTTTCTTATTCAGCTGAGTAGACCTTTCTGGCCTTGTGTGTTGAATCCAGGAAGTGCCTCATATCTGTGAGCCACTGATATCTGCAGGGAATCTAATTCTTAACGTCTGGTGAAGACAGCTCCTTGGGGAAAGGCAGGGAACATGTCAGGAGCTCTTTAATGTCATTTCAGCAATGAGTAGGAGAAGGGAGGGAAGAAATGTTCCTATCCCTTCCAGTCAACTCTGGGCCTACCGGGACCAGTAGGAATTGTGAAGGGTGGAGGAGGAAGTGGCCTGTTTCCAAAGAAATTGCTCCTGGTGCTTTTCAGAATCATCACAGTGAAGAAAAACTGTTCTCTAAGAATGAGGAGAGAGTCTCTCATAGTTAAGATTATTTAGAAAGATTCTGCTGATACCAAACTCTCCTGATGTTTTTCTGAAAAATGATTTTTTTTCTTGCTATGCCCTCAGAAGCTGTTTTCACTCTTGATTCTCAGCCTTTGGGGGGCAGTATCCTTCTACTTCCTGCTTTCTTTGATGCTATTGAGGAGGTTTGAGTAGGTTTATTGCTGTTCTGAGAACTTCTCTGGCTGTTTTTAAGATTTTCTATTTGTCTTTGACATGAAAACAATTTTACAGCAACAAGTCAATGTGTAGGTTATATTTTTTATGATCCTTCTTCGAATGTGTTGCAATTCCAAATGTGGAGATAATCAGTCTTTATTCTTCAGATATTTCCTCTTCTCATTTTCTGTGTTATCTCTCTTGAGAACTCTGCTTAGATCTGTTTAACTTCTCTCCTTTATGTCCTCCTCCAGCTTTTGTCTGTGTGAGTCCTGGGGGACTGGGATTAAAATATATTCCTCCAGAGAGAATTTTCTTTTATTTTTGCCACAAGTCACAGGAGATTTCAACACTGAGCTACTTTTACTTGGTTTCTCCTTAATAGATCTCTGTGGTTCAGGAATCTACATATAGTGTGAATTAAGCTTGAAGTCTGTGTGAAAACAGGTCTGAACTGACCAGTACAGATCTTTTTAGATTCTGAAAAGGTGTGATTTTTCATCTTTCAAGGACCAAGGTGGAGTCAAACACATTTCCTTGTTTGTACCCTTATGAAGTAAACTTTTACTGTTTCTATTTTTTTAATGTAGGGTTAGCGTGTGAGGGATCCCTGCCACTCCACCTACCCCCCTAATCCCACTCTTTCCTCCATATACCTAATATGGTCATGGAAAGTTCTTGAATAGATGATGGGGCAAAAATGCCCTGGGGGTTAGTGGCTGTCTTCTTTGTAGCCATTTATTTTGACATTCTGAGCCTTTCTCCACTATCCCAAAAGTTCTAATTTTTAAAAATGCTTGATTTACAAAGTAAAGTGAAAGTAAAGTGAAATTTACCAGTTACACATTCGGGGTGGGGGACTGGAGAGGTGGGGGGGGAGAAGGGGAGGTATACCATGATTCTTGGTGGTGGAATATGTGCACTGGTGAAGGGATGGGTGTTTGAGCATTGTATAACTGAGACTTAAACCTGAAAGCTTTGTAAGTTTCCACATAGTGATTCAATAAAAGAATAAAATTTTAAAAAATGCTTGATTTAGTATTTTAAATTGTCATTTACCTGTTTGTTTATTTTTTATTTTGGTGTGTGAGGGATATTTTTTACCATTTCCAACAGAGCACATGGGGATACTCAGGGCACTATGCTCAGGAGTAACCCCCTTGTGATACTCAGGGAACCATATGTGATTCTGAGGATCAAATCTTGGTTGGCCAAATGTAAGGCAAGTTCCATACCTTCTATCCATAGAAGAATGATCTCTTCTCCCTTTAGTTATTTCAGGGGGGAAAATTTCTCAGGATTTCTGTCCACTATGTTTACAAAAATAAAAATCCACATCTCTGTATTAACAAATCTTGCTTCTAGAGATGTTATGAGGAGCTGGAATGATAGTACAAGGGGTAGTGCATTTGCCTTGCATGTGGCCCACCTGGGTTCTATCCCTGACATTCTATATGGCTCCCTGAGCACTGCCAAGAGTAAATCTTGAGTTCAGAGCCAGGAGTAATCTCTGAGCATTGCTGGGTGTGACCTAAAAAGCCAAAAAAAAAAAAAAAGAATTTATGAGCTTCTTATTCTCCTGATCATTCCCTCTTATGCTATTCATATAAACAGTTGAAATAAGTTAATAAGTTACCACTTGACAGTGTCCATCCTTATCACAAGAGGTGACATGAAAGACAACATAATATCATGTGATTAGAAAATACTGCTAGAACATCTACATGTTTATCTCATACACTTAAACACTTATTTCTTCTTTTTTACTTATTGTCTGTCATATGCTTATGTAGTATAGTATGTATGTTTAGTAGTATATAAATAAATAAACATTTTCTTAACCTATAGGGGTATGTAATCATGAAAGCTTGGAGATTCTATTATCTTTAAGAACTATTAAATGCCTTTGGCTCTGTTCTTATGAGTTCTATGACCAGGGATGGTGGGGAAGCAGCTAGAACTTTGTACACATTGAAATAAACTTATTCAATCCAAAAATGAAAGGTCTGGCATGGGTTGTGAAAACAGAACCTAGGGTGGTGAGGGAGGTAATATTCTTATGGGCTCAGTGTTAGGCGACATTGTCTGACTGACATTTTTAAGACCCATTCTCTGAGTCATTTTGCTCCTCTGCTTAGCCCATATTTTCTCATTTTAGCATTTCTCTCTATTGTGTTATATGTGTAATACTCCACATTGGGACACATGGCCTAGAACGGAATGACCAGGGTGAGAGACTGTCTGAATTCATCATGTCGACCAAGACCATCCATGGTAACTCACAGTTCCAGAAGGCCGAATCTAAACGCTGGACATGTGAGTCTCCTGGTGGACAGTTCCACAATGAAATTGAACACATCATATTCAATCGAAGGTTTTGCCTGACCGATGTCGCTGTTGTTCCAAAATTCCAAACGGGATTGGACCACTGTCTCCCTCGTGCAAAATTCTACTTCACAGAGCAGAGAGAAAAGTCTGCAAAATTTAGGTCTAAGAAGGCAACTCCCAGAATGACCACCAACTGGGAGCTCTTTGGCAGTATTGCAGCAATGTGGGAAGATGCCATCCTTGACAACATCGACGAGGAATACGATCGACTGGTTCAGCACCTCCATGACTGTGCGAAGAATGCCAAGAGTGAGAAAGCCACTAACAGTTTGTCTTTGGAAACTCTTGAGCTCATTCATCAACGTGGTTTGGCTCGAGCCTCCGGCAACCACAAGCTAACGTCCGAGCTCACAAAGCTGTGCAGAAATGCGATGAAGGAAAACCTCAAAGAGAGAAGAACAGCAGTGTTGGCCAGTGCAGCAGAAGCCGGGAAAAGTATTCGCAACACTCACCTGTCCTTTGCCAACTACAAGACCAAGATGACTGACCTCTGACATCCTGATGGATCTATCACATCTTCCAGAAAGGCAATGGAGAGGATTATTCATGACTTCTACTCAGATCTCTTAGAAGCCATGTCCACCTGCCCACATACCAAATTCTGCAGGATGGATATGTCATTCCCACCGTTCTCTCTTCCAAAATCCAACACGCCATTTCATTGGTAAAGATGGGTACAGCACCTGTTCCGGACAAGGTCAGACCCGAACACCTGAAGAATCTGCCGCCAGTACTCATCAATACACTGGCTCAACTCTTCACACGCTACCTGTCTGAATGCAAGGTTCCATCTCAGTGGAAAACCAGTAGGGCCGTTCTGATATACAAGAAGGGAGACATCCATGACATCGGCAACTATCACCCAATCTGCCTGCTGTCTGTCGTTTACAAGTTGTTCACTCGTGTCATCCTGAATAGAATAGGCCGAACACTAGACGAAGGACATCCATGCAAGCAAGCCGGGTTCTGAAAGGGATTCAGCACGATAGACCATATCCACACAGTGACCAAACTCATTGAAGTTTCTCGAGAGTTCAAGATGCCGCTGTGTCTAATGCTCATCGACTTAAAGAAGGCCTTCTATTCTGTTGAGACTGAAGCGGTCATCAAAGCCCTAGTCAAACAGGGCATTCAAACTCACGATCATGATCACGATAGCCCATTAAACACCAATTTCTCTGGCGGACCCAGTAACATCTCATTTCGTCCTTTCCATGAGATCTTAGAAGTCCATCTGGACTTGGCCCTCCCAACGATGTTGCACTGGGGGCTCTTCAGGGTCACGGGAATGAGATCCAGCTTGTTACTGGATTTTGCATATAAATACACCATGGGAAGTTTGCAAGGCTTCAAAACTCTCCATGAGCTGTATTGTGGATTCACCACCATGATCTCACCATTCTACAAGGAATTGATCATTGGTGTAAAGAGGGGTGCAGCAGGGTGATACCATTTCACTGAAACTCTTCAGTGCCGCCCTCGAGAACATCATGTGACGACTGGAATGGGAAGGAATGGGAGTGAAGATAGATGGTCAGCAATTACACCACCTCCGCTTTGCTGATGACATCGTTCTCATAACACCAAATGTTAGCTAAGCGGCACAAATGCTGGCCGACTTCGACAATGAGTGTGGAAAGGTCGGATTGCAGCTGAATTTCAACAAGACTATGTTCATGAAAAACGAACTGGTTCCTGAAGCTCCATTTTCTCTCAATGGAACGAACATCTCCGAATGTAGCAGCTATGTGTATCTGGCTCAAGAAATCAACATGAGGAACGACTTGGTGCCAGAACTATGCAGGAGGAAGAGAGTAGCGTGGAATGCATTTAAAGTGTCGAAGAGGTGGTTAAGAGAACGAAGAACCTCCAACTCTGGGCACATCTTTTCGTTTCCACCGTTCTTCCTGCACTAACATATGCCTCAGAGACCTGGTCCCTACGCAAACAGGATGAGAATACTATTAGGGTATCCCAAAGAGGAATCAAAAGAGCTATGCTAGTAGTATCACATCTCACTCAAGTGAGAGAAGGAATCCGGTGTTCTCACCTTCGTCAACGGTCAAGAATCAAGGATGCTGTCTCGTTTGCCAAGGCATCAAAAATCAGATGGGCCGGTCATGTAATGCGATTCAGAGATGACCGCTGGATTAGAGCTGTTACGGACTGGATTCCACGGGTTGTCAGAAGACCTCGAGGCCGCCCACCAACTAGATGGTCAGATTTCTTCGTCAAATCCCTGAATGAACGATTTGAGGCTCTTCCTGTTCCTGGAGAAAGCAAATATCATTGGGCTGCACTAGCTCGCGACAGGGACAAATGGAGACGTTACTGGTGCCTGCTCGAGCAAATTGAAGATCAATGGGATGACGAGTGATACAAGTGACATAGTATAATATGCTTTTCCCACAGAATTTGACTCACTCAATGGACACAATCATTTAGTTTCTATGTTCAAAGGGGAAAATATTAATGCTTAGAAGAAATCAGCATATGAAAAATTAATCACCAGCTTGTGATTCCACATCACCAGTTGGAACTCATCTGGATCTTTGCAACTCCCTCACTTCTGGCTCTATTTTCTGGGGGAGCTCTCTGCCAGCCCTCCTTAACACATATACCTCTACTGTCCCCCTGTGTTCTCTGTCAGGATTGTGTCTTCATTTCTTAGAACACATTTCAACCTGGTGCTGAACACAAGTGATCACTGAGAAAGCCACCTGACTGAAGTACTGAGGAGTTCTAAAAATCTGCAAATAGAAATTAGAGTCCCAGTTTTCTTCTCCAATTTGAAACTGAGTTCTAGCCTTCAAGTACCTTTCTAATGAGGATTTCAGAACGATTCATTTATTATGTGGCACCAAATGTGATGTGGGAAAATGCTCTGCTTGGGGCAGTTTATTCCTTATAGTTTTAGAAATAGTTAACAGAAGACTTAGGTGATTAGTATTATAGAAGTGTGTAGGTGGACATAAATTGGTTTTATTCAGAGAGTTTGCAGATGTAGAGCTGCGACACTCTGGTTTATCAATATCAAGGAAACTTGAGATAAATAAACAAAACATTTCATGCTGCAATGCTTATGTGGCTCGTCAGCACCATCACACAGACACGTAGATTATGTGCATGTCATCACTAGATCCCACCCCAAGTCACTCAAGGCTGAAACTGGTGTCATTTTGTTCTCAAAATCTTTGATAACTTTTAGTCCATCAAGACAGGTTTGGACTTGGATGTGCCAACAGGCATTATTACCTTGTGTGCGGTCAAGTGAAATAAAACAAGTCTCCAAATAGGCCTCCGTGTTCTGAGCCTGCAGCCCTCCCCTGTTTATATTTTCTCCTTAAGGAGGATATTTCTTAAAAGCCTATTTCACAGAATCAATTTTAGTGGCCCTTTAGAATGGGAGGAGAACTGGAGGTAGTTGAGTTTAACAATAACTTCAGCTTATTGAAGCGAGCATTAGTGTATCATGTCCCCAATGGTAGTCATTAGAGACAGGGTAAACTTGAGAATATTACTGCTCTGAGACAGCTAGTAAAAGAAATTGAAGATATTTTTATAGGGACTAAAGATAGTGCCAATAAAATAAGGACAAGATGCATTTGTAGATGATATAAAAGAGGAGGAAGTCTTTAAGGAATCAAGAGATCTTTGCTCTTCAGTATACATGGTAGAGAATCATTCAGGTAAGAGGCCTGTGTTTCAAATGCTTACTCATTTTCATAGTCATTCATTTTTATTGATGAGTTCCCCAATATGGTTGGTTCTGAGAATAAAGTAATAAATAAGGCAATTCCTATCTCAAGAACTTGGCACATAGTCCAGAAAAGAAATCATTGAATGCAAGTGTTTGGATGAGTGGTGAAATAGGCAGGGAGTATCCTGTTAATGAATATGAGGGATGTGGCAATACTTCCTACCCTACTGGTATAGGTTATTTCAGACACATAAAGATGGAGGCACAAAAACTGAGAAAATAACTACTGCAGCACTTTCTGACTGCTACTCTTTACAGTGCTGGGGAATGTCTGGCCCCAAAAGCTGTATAAGGCCCATAAAATCATGATGGGACAGACATGTATGTTTCTTTTTGGCTGCCTGCATCCCATCTGCCTATTTTATGTGGCTTATGAATGATGCTGCAAATATTCAAGTGGCACTTGGCAGGAGAAACTGGTTCCATACCTGTAAGTTGGAGAAGGAAATGTCAAGAAGTAAACTGGAGAGACGAGCAGAGATCTGACAAACAGGGATCCAGGCCACAAAATGCCTTCTGTGGCTCCTGGAAATGGCAAATCATCAAAAGTTTCTAAACTGGGAAATGCCAAGATCAAATTTCCGTTCTATAAATAGGGCGCTGTTATGATGGAAAATGACTTAAAGTTGGTAAAAGTGAAAATAGGAAGCAAGTCAGTAACCTGGTAAACTATTTATCAACCCAAGGATAAAAGTGGCCTAAACTAAGGCAGCTGGCATAAGATATAAGAAAGCAAACTGACTGAAGATGTATTTGGGAGATAGAATTAAAAGGATTTGAGAATAACTTGAATGGGTAAGAAGGAGAAAGAAAAGGAAAAGAAACTATGGGAATTCTGGTAAATCACTACATGGGAAAGATATTATGGAAACAGTAAACACAGAGGGAAAAGGGAGTTTGAAGTAGATTGCAGTGAATCAAATTTTAGTCATCTCATGTTTGTTTGTGGGATATCTAATAGGCTTTCAGATTTATGTACCTGGAGTTCAGTAGAGGGAACTGGCAAGACTTAGAGATTTGATGATCATGAATCCTTAGTCATGCACGCAGTGACCTATGAATGCCAATGTCATTACCCTTAGTAGATGAAGAGAAAAGATCTTAGAACAGAGCCCAAGGGAACTAACCAATGTCAAGTGACAGGCTGAGGATGAGGCACCTGTGAGAGAGCTTGAGTGTCAGCAAAGAAATATAGAACTTTGGAAAGTACAGTGACAAACACATTGTAAAAGTAGAGGAGGCAAGGAAGTGAAGGAGGAAAACTGAAAGCATCCTTTTGATTCATTCACAAGCAGATCATGCTGACTGGATTCTATGGTGTAATGAGAGAGTGGCCCACAAAGTAAATGGGAGGTGGAAAATCAAACCTGGAAGTAGGTATGACCTTTCTTCAAGATTCTGCCTGTGAAGGGGAAAGTAAAATGAAGTAATAAATGAAAAAGGGAAGAGGAGGACGTAGAATAACATTGGTTTGTCCTTTCCGCCTTGCCACAGGGAGCTTAGGTTTATTGTGTTACTCCCATCATAGTGCTCCCATTCCTCTGTGTTTACTTGTAACCTCTTTCTTTGTGCTCTGTTGACTTGTAAATATTGTTTTTCTCTTCTCCTTAAGTCCTTTGCATAGTTAATTCAGAGCAATGTCCCTTTTGTATGGGCACAAGAAGATAATGCTATGCTTTTGTAACTTGGGAGTTAATTGACTCTGAATGATATATTTTTCCTGGACATCTGTTCTCTTAACCTAAGCTTCAGTTGCCCTAACTTCCTAGCACCCCCAAAGCAAGGTCCCAGTGAGGGACTGGATGGACCCAGGGCAAGCTGTGAGTTATGTGCTACCCTGGCATCAAAATGGGCCTGGCCAAAGTGTCATAATACTTAACTTAAGAGCTTAGTCATGGACAAACTGTCATGATCCAAAAAGTAATAACTAGATTCAGACCCTGCTAGGGTTAGGAAAGATTAATCTGGCCTGAGAACTGTAGTCTGAGTCTGGTGAGCTGTCCCCAGGAGAGTCACCCTGCAAGCCTCAATGTATCTCTTACTGTGTCCATACAAAATAACTAACATTAAGAAGTAGAATTAAGATGTTAATTGAGTTGTTGGAGTAAGGAGAGGAGAAAAACCCCTAGGTGAGATTTCCACTCTTGAGCCTTGAGCCTGATGGGTGGTCAGAAAGGCTTTTCATATGTTGATTTTGCTGGCTGGACAGGGTGTGGTGACTACCCCCAATACAGAGAGTTGGAGAGAGAGAGAGAGAGAGAGAGAGAGAGAGAGAGAGAGAGAGAGAGAGAGAGAGAGAGAGAGAGAGAGAGAGAGAAGAGAGAGAGAGAAAGAGAGAGAGAGAGAGAGAGAGCAGGGAGAAGAATGTAGGGGAAGAATGCAGGAGCAGATGTAAGGAGAGATGAGAGACTTGGCTGCGAGAGGGAGTGTGGAGAGATGAGTGGGAGAGACAGGAGGGTACAGCAATAAGGGGCAGTGTGAGACTAGAATGGGGAGCTTAGAGAGACTGGAACAGGCGCTTGGAGTGGCTAGAGCCCACGCGCGAGAGAGATAGAGAGTGAGAGAGAGAGAGTGAGTGAGTGGCGCTGGGCTTCTCCCTAGTCGCCCCGGGGATTATACAGACAGACACACATAGCACTGTAGCACTGAGCAACAGGACAAACGGTGCTACAGTGCTATGTGTCTCTGTCTCTATAATGTCTGGGGCGACTAGGGAGAGGCCAGGCGACACACAGAGACACATATGAGAATAAAGAGGATAGGAGTGGTTTGAGGTTATTTCAATGGTAATGGTCCTACAGTCAAAAGAGAAAATGCACACTCCCTTGCATCTCTGAGGAAACATGAGGTTGAAGGGGTGCTGATGACAGAGGAGGCTATAATACTGAGGAGTGAGGGATTGACCTTTGACAAGAAGATAGCCTCAGTACCAGTTAACTAACACCCACAAAATGTGCATACATCATTGTTTATGTTACATGCCCCTCAGTCTCAGTCTGGTAAGGTAGGTGGGCTAGGGCCCTTTGTGTCCTTTTTTATGTTAATGGCAAAGATGCAAGGAAGTGAGTTCTAACACAGAGACCACTTGCAGCCTCTGTCCTCTCTACTACTATCCCTTCAACCAAAGTGTGTTTTATAGCTGAGTCCAGGTCCGAGTCACCCTTCCCACACAGGAAAGTAAATTGGCAAAGAGCAGGGTTTCAGGGCAGGAGGAAGAATTTCTTAACGAAGATGAAGAGAAATACAGTTTTGACATTTTGTCAAACAGAAAAAAGAAAAAAGAGTTTGCAAGTATCCAAGGGAAAAAAGACAAATTAAAGGCCAGACCATTCGCTTCTCGTCTATTCAGGCCAAGGTACTGCTGTATTATTTATGTCTGGAAAGGTTAACACTCGACTGTGCTTAATGAGCAAAACAGTCCGGTGGAGAGCACTTCATGATAGGGTCAGCATTACCTTGTAAAACTTAACGACAGCAAAGTCAAGTTTATTGCTTTTGTAGAAAGGGGGGAACCCTCTACCATCTGAACAGAATAAGTTGAATCTGCTCCTAGGCAAAAGAAAATAAGTATTCTCTCCAAAGCTTGTTTATGAGAGGTGAGTATTGAACTGTGAAAGAGTTTAAATTAGGACTGAAGGGGGAAGGGGTGCGGTGGGAGGAAGTGCCTTGAAAAGGGAGGATAAGACAGCAGCAAGCTATGTTCATCTGGCACTGAGAAGAGCAGGAAATGAGTTTCAGATCAATGAATCCGGTTTCCGAAGCTAACCTGAAAGGTTAGTCCAGGGATCAGGAAAAGGGGTCTGTGATGGGGGTTCTTTCCCATCTGCTTCAAATGTTACCTCAAAGACCATCACTTGTCCTTCTTCTTTTATTTGAAGATAGAACTGTTATATAAATACCACCTTCCTTGCTTGAAAAGCAGAAATGAAGCACCCTGCTGTTAGCTTTTAAAGCGATTGGCCATCATCTGTGGAGATCAGGCTTACATAAGTAAGGATTTCCCTCTCTCCTTTCTTTTTGGTGTAGTGTGAAATATTCCATTAGGGGCATTGATGGGCTATAGCATCTAATTTTTAACTCAACTAATCCTCCGAAAATATGAAAAAGGATTTAAAACTTTCTAGCAATGAGACAACTTTGGAAAGATCATAACAAACCAATATTGTGAAATGGCTAGGCTGCCCTTTAGCCCACCACAAACTGGAGATCCTGGCCAGGAAGGTTGTGAGGCAAACAGTGATCTGATCACTTGGAATGAGTCTAATATTGCTAATCGAAATGACAAAATGATTTAAAATACACGTTTACATCTATTATCATGATCACTCATTAATTGGCCCCAGGTGTGCATTATACCTGAGGTTATGCTGAATGTAAGTAGGAAGGCATCATGATTAGCAAGTACTCCAAAACTAAGCATTCAGATCACAGACACAAAGAGGCTTAGCAATATTCATGTCGCGTGATACCCCAACCAGAATCTTTATTTTTAAAGATACTATGCAACAATAAGGAAACACCTCTAAAGGTTTTCTTACACAGAAGGAATGAAAGACCACCTTTTTGCCAAATTCTTTGTTTTGTGATTAAAATGGATTAAACGAATATGGAAAATAATATGACTTTTATCATCAAATAATACTGAACCATGCATAGAAAGCTTTATTGACAGTTAAAAGAGCAAATTACACTGAGTGGAAATTGTTATGTTTTGAGGTGAAAGTAGAGATGTTGCTCAAATTAAGAATATGACTAAGTTTTTTCTCAATACTGAATTGTGGAAAGAACTGACTTTTTGAGCTATTCAAGGAACAATGCAGTAAAGAACATTTATTTATCCCAAAACATGACATCTTGAAAATTGAGTGATTGCTACTACAAATGGGGCAGATAGCTTGATTGGAGGTAAAAAGGAATTCAGCAATCAGGCATTGTCTCTTGTGTGAAATTAACTTATTTTATTTTTTTAAACCATTACTGCAAAAAAGTGGTATTCAGAATTTCATAGGGCAGTAATCCCAAACCTGGCTATATGCATGATTCACCTGGGACCTTGTTAAAATGCAGATTCTGAATCAGTATGTCTGACCTGAGCTGAAAGTACGAATTTCTAACAAGCTCCCAAGTGAGACTGATAGCACTGGTCCATGAACCACGCTTAAATAGTGAGACCATTAAGAAAGAATGTTAGTGCTGGAATTAATTTTGTAACAATAAGATCATTGACCAAGAGTAAAATTGTTCGGTTATTTTGAAATGACATGCAGTGATTATGTAATTCATTTATGCCACCACACCGTTTGCTGATGATCTTGTGGTAAATTTCTTGAGTTGTCATATATTAAAATGTGCTGCTTGTTGTGCCTTTTTTGACAAGAATTCACCTTTTTAAAAATACTTGATCTTTTCAAAAATTACAAATAGCTATCAGTATTAGAATTTTCTCCAATATATTTATTAGATCCACTAAAAAATTTCTTAATATCTAAATACACTTACTATGGTGCTAAAGATGAACATTGCTCTGGAGTATGTGCTTTGTATCAAGGAGTCTTGAGTTTGATACCCAGCACATGATTCCCTGACCATTGTCTAAGCAACCCCAAAGAACAGAATGGAAGTGGCCCCCAAACAAACAAACAAACAAACAAACAGGTAGCAATTTACTAGTCAGTGACAAAGTAATTGTTCTTCAAAGAAATATGTGCTATAGAAAAAACATGATGAAAACAAATATTTTCATTATGTAATTTTGATAAAATGAGACTGCATGACCTATAAAAACATTTATCTCTTCACACCAAGAAACTGAGTTTTCTTTTATTTTCATTTTTAGTATTCAATTACACTTTATTTATGGGTATAAAATAATTTTTTACTTATGTATTTAAATTTTGATTCACACTGACTAGCTGTGTGAATTTGAGCTATACACCTAATCTTTCTGTATCTTTCTTTCTCATTTTTATTTATTTACTTTTTACTGAGTCACAGTGAAATAGTTACAAAGCTGTCATGATTGAGTTCCAGTCATACAGTGATCTAACACCCATCCCTCCACCAGTGCAAATTTTCCACCATCAACGTCCCCCATGTCCCTCCCTTCAAGCCCCCACTAACCCTATCCCCTGCACCTGTGGCAGACACCTTCCTTCTTTCTCTCTCTACTTTTAGGCATCATGGTTTGCAATACATATACTGAGAGGCCATCATGTTTGGTCCTTAGTCTACCTTCAGCACACATCTCCTATCCCAAGTGATCCTTTCGAACATCATTGACTTAGCGATTGCTTTTCTATCCCAGCTGCCTTCTTCCCCAGCTCATGAGGCAGGCTTCCAACCATGGAGCAATCTTCCTGGCACTTGTCTCTACTCTCCTTGGGTGTCAGCCTCATGTGATATTATTCTATACTCCACAAATGAGTGCAGTCCTTCTAT
Source organism: Sorex araneus (assembly GCF_027595985.1). Taxonomy (NCBI): domain Eukaryota; kingdom Metazoa; phylum Chordata; class Mammalia; order Eulipotyphla; family Soricidae; genus Sorex; species Sorex araneus. The sequence goes on from NC_073304.1 coordinate 34,280,399, forward strand.
GTCTGTCCCTCTCTTTCTGACTCATTTCACTTAGCTTGATACTCTCTATGTCCATCCACTTATAAGCAAATTTCATGACTTCATCTTTTATAACAGCTGCAGAGTATTCCATTGTGTAGATGTATAGGATAATATTGGGTTTGTCCTTTTCAACCTTGCTGCAGGGAACTTAGTTTACCTTAAAGCAATGTCCTTTCTGTATGGGCACAGGAAGATATTTTCTTAATCTCCTGGAGAAATGGTCTTACCCCTCTTTGTTGATTTAATGTTCAACCCATCTTTGTGTTACCACCCTATGTGATTGCTATATAAACTAAGACTGTGACAGAATACATAGGAGAAGACACAGAAGCAAGAGAGAAGACACAGAGGCAAGACAGAAGAGAGAAGACACAGAGGGAGAAGCACAGAAGCAAGAGGGAAGACAGAAGCAGCAGAGAAGACACAGAAGCAAGAGAGAAAACACAGAAGCAAGAGAGAAGACAGAGAAGCAGAGACAGAGAGGTCGGAAGAGACCAGAGGAGAGATTACAGAGACAGACAGAGACAGAGACAGACAGAAAGAAGAGAGCACAGCGGCACACACAGAAACGGACCACAAAGGAGGAGCCATCCCCACCCGGTCCATACACAGCAGCTCAAGAGCACCCAACACGAGCGGTGAGAGAGAGCACTGCCCCGAGAGCCCTCGTACAACACACAACATACATCATCTCCTTTTCTGTACGTGCGCCTTTGTATTTTTTACATAGATGTACCAAAGTTTCTTTAGCCAGTCGTCTGCACTCGGGTTGTTACCAGATTCTGGCTATTGTGAATGGTGCTGCAATAAACATACAAGTGCAGATGTCATTTCTATTGTGCTTTTTTGAATCTCTGGGATATATTTCCAGAATTGGTATTGTTGGATCATATGGAAACTCACCTTCTAGTTTTTTGAGAAATGTCCATATTGTTTTCAAGAAAGGCTGGACCAGTAGACATTCCCGCCAACAATGAATGAGATTCCCTTTCTCCCCACATCCACCTCAGCATGGTTGTTCTTGTTCTTTTTGATGTGTGCCAGAAACTGAGTGTTCTAGCACTTGGAATTTCTAAGTGAAATCTCCAGCATCTAACTCACATAATCAATTTTCACTTTATGAAAGTCACATTTTATAAAATATGGAAAAGCACAGCTATGTTCTCTTTCAATGTCACTTCTGATTTATTTGTAAGAAACTTAGGCTAGTATCCAAGGATACTGAAAGCTATTAACTAAATCTCCACAAAAATCTCTGCATAACTGATATATTTGACTAATCAATGGGTCTCATGATATAGTAAGGAAAAGCATGGTGCATCACTTCCATTTGGATCTCTGAAGTGCCTTTTATTATCCTTCTGAAAATAAATTAAACCACGTTATTAAAAAAACTCAACTTTTAGCTAGACAAGTGATTACATCACAAAGCCCTAAACATGAATTAATTATTAAGTTTTTAATTATAACTTAGGTAATATGGTTGCAATAGCATTAACATTTATGGTTTTGATGTACTGCACCTTCACCACCACCAAAGTGCCCAAGAATCTCCAACACTTTCAGTTTTCTTTTCATACTTGTGGTGCTGCTGCATCATGTCCACTGCCCAAATGTCAGGATCTATCCTCTATTATCCCAAGGTCCCTTCCCTCCCATTCCCCCAACAATCTAAGATCACTGTTCAATTGACTATATCTCAGGGTTTGTTTCCATTGGGAATTGTCTAATTCCTTGCTTTGTTTCTTTATATTTCACAGATGACCAGAGAGCTTCTGGTATTTCCCATTTGTCCTTTTGACTCACTTCATTTAGCAATACTTTCCCCAATTCCATCCCAAGTGCATCAAATTGTACAATTTTATCTTTTTTCATAGCAGAATAACAAACAGTCCATTGTGTCCATATACCAAACTTTTTTAACTTATCTGTTAGGTTTTTGGGTCATTTCCCTATCTTACCTATTGTAAATAATACAACAATAAACACAGATTGGCACATATATCTTTTCAGGTTAAAGGTTTTGAATTCTTGGAGTAGATGCTCAGTAAGGTCATATGGAAGATCTGTTAATTAATTTTAGAGAGTCTCCAAATTCTCAAATTTTCTGAAAAGGCTTGACCAAGCCACAGTCCCACCAGAATGAATGAAAGATCCTTTTACCACATCCTGGTTGGTATTTACTATTTCCAGATTCTTTGATAGAGACCAATCAAGCTGGTGTGAGATAATATCTTATTGTCATTTTTATTTTAATTTCCCCATAATAAGAGATGATAGACTTTTTAAAATGTCTTTTGTCTGTCTAATGGAAACAATTTATTTACTTATTTATTTATTTATTTATTTTTATTTATTGAGGACACACCCAACGATGTTCAGGACTTACTCCTGGCTTTGTGCTCAGGAATCACTCCTAGTGAGCATGGGGGAATATATAAAGTGCCAGGGATTGAACCTGAGTTGGTCCTATGCAAGGCAAACTCACCATCCACTCTAAAATCACTCCAGTACTAAATTTTTAAAACATAAATACATTCATTCTCAGCAAAAATATTAATATTGTGTAAATGGTTTTAGTGAATAAAAATTTGCCATGAATAAGTAAGATAATTACTTTAAAATATAATTTAAATTTATATATATGTTAAAATATATAAACTTACATGTATTTTTAATTTATATTTTGTGTATATTTTCATTTAAAATTATACAATAATATTAAATAATTCATAAATAAATACTTATACATTTTATGTAAAAATGTACATTTTGTGAGGTTGTTTACACGGGTGGTAGGGCATTTGCCTTGCACGCAGTCGACCCGGGTTCGATTCCTCCGCCCCTCTCGGAGAGCCCGGCAAGCTACCAAAAGTATCTCATCCGCATGGTAGAGCCTGGCAAGCTACCTGTGGCGTATTCTTATGCCAAAAACAGTAGCAACAAGTCTCACAATTGAGGCATTACTGGTGCCCATTCGAGCAAATCAATGAGTGACAGGACGACAGTGACAATGACAGTTTACTTTTTTTTTTAGTTAAGACTCTTTATTTGCAAATTTTATTGATACCAGAAGCAACTGCTGAACACAGAGCTAAAAATAGCTCCAGAACACCAAGAATAACCCCCAAATACAGCAAAGAATAGTTTCCTGTTTCTTAATAATTCAATATTTTATACTGCATATTACAGGAATTTGTTTCTTCTGTGCTATTCAATTTGTTAGCATATAGTTGTTGAGAGCAACCACTTATAATTCTTTTATTTCCACATTGTCTATTGTTTGAACTCATTTCACTTGTTAGCACTGTTAAAGGATGTTAATTTAATTTTTAATTACTTTTAATTTCATTAATTTATTTTCTGTTATCTTTCTAATATTCAACTTAAAATTTTTTTCTTCTGATCACTTGGTTTTAGTTCATTCTTTTTTTAGTTCTTTAAATGGTAAAGTCAGGATGATAATTTCAGATCTTTTATTCTTTTTTTTTTTTTTTGCTTTTTTTGGGTCACACCTGGCGATGCACAGGGGTTACTCCTGGCTCTGCACTAAGGAATCACTCCTGGCGGTGCTCAGGGTACCACATGGGATGCTGGGAATAGAACCCGGGTCAGCCACGTGCAAGGCAAACGCCCTACCCGCTGTGCTATTGCTCCAGCCGCAGATCTTTTATTCTTAAGATAAACATTCACTGCTATATACTTTGCTTTTAGTGCTGCTATTTTTGTTGTGTCCCAAAGGTTTGCTTTTTTAAAATTTTTATTTATTATTATTTTTTATTTTTATTTTTATTTATTTATTTATTTTAATTGAGTCACCGTAAGAACAGTTACAGGGCTTTGAGGATTGAGTCTCAGTCATACTCAAACACCAATCCCTTCACCAGTGCACATGTTCCACCACCAATAACCCCAGCATACCCCCCCTCCCACTTCCTCTCTGCCTGTGTGGCAGATGATTTTCACTTTATTATTTCCTTACTTTGATTACATTCAATTTTCGACAGGAAACTCACTATCATTATTTGGAGGTTTTTCCCCCAACAGTCAGACCTGTCAGAATGGCATCATTAGATTATATGTTTTCTATTGTTGGTAACAAAGAGCATATGATGTTGCACGGTCGCGAAAACTGCTGCCCAGATTTGGAATTCTGGTATTAGGTCCAGAGGTATTTCTTCCAGCAGCCACTGCATTCCGAGATTGGTTTCTGTGGTGCTGGGATCATGGCTGTTCAGGAGCAGAGGAGCTGTCCATGGGCGACCGCTCGGGGTCTCATTTGGGCAGGAGGCAGGGCCGGTTCTGCCTCCCCCATCGCAAGATTCACCGTGCTTCCCATCCCATCACTGCAAACTCCTACCTCTCTGTCCAACTGGTTCTGAATGGTGGCGGTCGCCATGCTGTCCAGGGGGGAAAAGGCCAAGAGACAGAAACCCTTCCCCTCCCGGGGCTGCACAGGGCCGTATCTTAATTCAGAGTCCAGGAGTATATCTGCCTGCCGCCGCTGTGTTTCTAAGATTGGTTTCTGTGCCTCTGGGATAATGGATGCTCAGGTGTGGCGGAGCCATTCCTAAGCATATATTTTGTATATCAGGTTTGGAGGTGTCCCAGTCCTGCATACTGGAGCCATGTTAGTAGAAGCTCAGTGTTGCTGGGGCTCCATCTGGAGAAGGCATGATGGCTGTACCTTCTCCGTCTGGCACCCTGGTGTTGTTGGCCTGGTCTGGAGTCCAGAGCAGTCTCCAGCTGGCGGTGCTGCTGGAGCAGCCCAGAAGCTTTGACAGTTTACTTTTTTGATAGGGCGCGTAACCCAAAAATATATGAGGACTTTGATATAAATCAACATCTTTTTAGACTAAAACTGAATACACTGAATGCTTTCATTCACTCAATGAACATTCATTACATGTCAGTATTATATTAATGAATGATGGTTGCATATATATTCTGAAGCCTATTCTAAATATATTTAACCTCAGAGTGATCAGGTTTCATTAATAAGACACAAATATACAAATAGACCATCAATATAAGAAGAAAAGAGTTTTCCTTTAGGTTGGCTGATAATACAGCTGTGTTGGAGACAAGCCTGCATCTAGATGATCCCTGTGGAAAACTCAAGAAGCAGTGTTGCAAAAGTGTGAGCCCAGAGAGTCTAACATGGCTCAGTCAGATCCCTCCTCAGACTCAGAAAATGTCCAGTCACCTTTGGAATTGGTGCTCTTCAGAGCTGCTGTACATAACAGCTTAAATGCCCTCATCAAGCTAAATGTTGCATCATTTTCTTCATTTAAGAGTTCTTTTTCTTTAGAGAAAGAGTTCCTGAGAAACTCTTATCAGCAAAACAGTTTGTATAAACTGTCTCTTAGAGAACCACTGCTGTGGTCTCACTAAGATAAGTCCTATTGTACCTAATCACTGGCTTAAAGAGTTCCCAATGAGAAAACTGAATGAAAGGAGATATTTGACTCTAATTTAAGGACAAATAGAAATTACTTTCTTTGTATTTGAAGAATTCAAAGCAGAATCACATGTTCAGAATAAAAGAATATTACCTCTCTACCCCCCCACCCCCACCCCTGCTCTTTCTCTTCTAATTCTGATACAGGGAAGAAAAGTAATAGCATTGAGAAGTAGAAAGTTAAAACACTTGAGAAACTAAATCATCAGCAGCACTAAGGAAGATAGAGCTAGCAGCTGGGAGAAACCAGCTACAAAAGCTTTGCCAGATAAATCTAGCCGAAAGGTCCAGTTCCACAGAGCAGCCTGAGGCACAATGATTCTGTGAGATGAAATTCACAAAGGCAGGTAAAAAGAACATTTTAATCAGATTATAGTTATAGGAAAAGAGGTTAGATGGAATGATGATTAAGAACTAATTTATATAGTTTCCTTTTTCTCCAAGAACAGTGTTTATTCTCTAAAAATACACAGTTTAACTATTTCTATATTTCCAGTCAGCAATTCTTTAAAGCATTCTGAATAAACTAAAAACTAGAAAATGAATGAGCATAAAAAATCTAGTTTACATTTGGGCAAACAACACCATTGACTATTGGAGCAGCATTTGCCTAATAGATTTCAAAAATGATTAAGGCACTTACTACCAACTTGATGTCTGTACTTCCTAATTGCAAGAAAACAGTTTACAGATTTTTCTTTAACCCTCACTTTGAGGATGGAGATTCATTTTCTTATTACCTTTGTCCTGTCTAAGGTGATATAGATAATCAAAGCTAAAAAAAAATAAAATTACAGGTTAATTGTTTAGCAAATCATTCCTGAATATCTTTTACATATTAGACATTTTATTTAATTTTATTGAATCACTGTGAGATAGATACAAGCTTTCATGTTAGGGTTACAATCACACAATGATCAAACACTCATCCCTCCACCAGTGCACATTCCCCATTACCAATACTCCCAGTATATCCCCTCTTTCCCACCCTCCCCCTGCCTCCATGGCAGACAATATTCCCCATACTCTCTTTCTACTTTTGGGCATTATGGCTTGCAATACAGACACAGAGAGGTCATCATGTTTGGTCCATTATCTACTGTTGACACGCATCTCCCATCCCAACTGATTCCTCCAGCCACATTTTCTTAGTGATCCCTTCTCTATTCCATCTGCCTTCTCCCCTCCACTCATGAAGCAGGCTTTCAGCTATGGGGCAATCTTTCTGGCCTTTGTATCTACTGTCCTTGGGTGTCAGCCTCATGTGATGTTATTCTATACTCCACAAATGAGTGCAGTCCTTCTATGTCTATCCCTCTCTTTCTGACTCATTTCACTTAGCATGATACTCTCCATATCTATCCATTTATAAACAAATTTCATGACTTCATCTCTCCTAACAGCTTCATAGTATTCCATTGTATAGATGGACCAAAGTTTCTTTAACCAGTCATCTGTTCTAGGGCACTTGGGTTGTTTCCAGATTTGGGCTATTGTGAACAGTGCTGCAATGAACATATAGGTACAGATGTCATTTCTATTGTGCTTTTTTGCATCCTCGGGATATATTCCCAGAAGTGGTATTGCGGGGTCATATGGAAGCTCAATTTCTAGTGTTTTTTTTTCCATTTTTAGTTTTTGAAGGACTGTCCATATTGTTTTCCAGAAAGGCTGGACCAGTCAGCATTCCCACCAACAGTGAAAGAGTGTCCCTTTTTCTCCACATCCATGCCAGCACTGGTTGCTTTTGTTCTTTTGAATGTGTGCCAGTCTCTGTGGTGTGAGATGGTATCTCATTGTTGTTTTGATTTGCATCTCCCTTATGACAAAGATGTGGACCATTCTCAATGGGGAAAAACTAAAATCCCTTTCCTCTAAGATCAGGCACAAGACAAGGTTGCCCACTTTCACTACTCCTATTCAATATAGTACTGGAAGTTCTGGTCATAGCAGTTAGACAAGGAAAGAATATCAAGAGCATACAGATAGGAAAGGAAGAGGTCAAGCTATCATTATTTGCAGATTATATGGTACTATATTTAGAAAACCCTAAAGACTCTACAGAAAAGCTACTAGAAAAAATAGGTCGATACGAGGAGCCGGAAGGAGGAGGTGCCGCCAGCACACCTTCTCCAGATGGAGCCCTGGCAACACTGAGCAGCAACTAACACGGCTCCAGGATTCGGGACTGGGACACATCCGAGCCACGGGGGGGCACTGGAGTGGGGCGGCGCCAGCCCAAAACTCCAAGTGGTCCTGGCCGCCGGAAGTCACGCCCTCGACCCACCCTCGGCGCCATCTTGCCACAATCAACAGAGAAGCAGCAGGCATTCTGGTGAGCAACGCGGCCCAGAAAATGCTCCAGACCCAAATTGGGGCCAGCAACACCGGGAGCCAGAAGGAGGAGGTGCCGCCAGCACACCTTCTCCAGATGGAGCCCTGGCGACACTGAGCAGCAACTAACACGGCTCCGGGATTTGGGACTGGGAAACATCCGAGCTGCGCGGCCGCGTTAGCGTGACCTTTTCTAAAACCTGAAAACATACAATCTTTTAATGGAAAACTAATTATCAAATGCTTCCTTATTAGGGTTATCTTGTTTGGGGGTATAACTCCCACAACAATAGTGAGTTTTGTGTTAAAATATGGAACATAATCAAGGTGAAGAGAAAATGTAGTGAAATTCATCAGTTATACAGTTGGGGTGGGGGGCGGGGGGTATACCAGGGATTTTGGTGGTAGAATATGGGCACTGGTGAAGGGATGGTGTTTGAATACGGTATAACTGAGACATAAACCTGAGAACTCTGTAACTTTCCACATGGTGATAAAATTAAAAAAATATAAATAAATAAAAAATAAAAGGTAAAATAAATAAATAAATGTCAAAAATTACATATGAAAAAAAATAGGTCGATATAGTAGAGTGGCAGGCTACAAAATCAACACCCAAAAGTCCATAGCTTTCTTATATACAAATAATGAGAAGAAAGAGACATTAAAAAAAAAATCCTGTTCACAATAGTACCTCAGAAAATCAAGTACCTTGGAATCAGCTTAACCAAAGAGGTGAAGGACCTATACAGGGAAAATACAAAATTACAAAACACTACTTCAAGAAATAAAAGAGGACACTTAGAAATGGAAACACATTTCCTGCTCATTAATTGGGAGGGCGTTGGAGCAATAGCACAGCGGTAGGGCATTTGCCTTTCACGCGGCTGGCCCGTGTTCGATTCTTCTGCCCCTCTCGGAGAGCCCAGCGACCTACCAAGAGTATCACACCCACACGGCAGAGCCTGGCAAGCTACCTGTGGAGTATTGGATATGCCAAAAACAGTAACAATAAGTCTCACAATGAGAGACGTTACTGGTGCCCGCTCAAACAAATTGATGAGCAACGGGGTGACAGTGACAGTGACTGGGAGGATTAACATTATCAAAATGGCAATACTGTCCAAAGCACTATACAAATACAATGCGGTCCCTATCAGATACCCATGACATTTTTCAAAGAAATAGACAAAACACTCCTGAAATCATATGGAATAATAAGCCCCCACGAATAGCTAAAGCAATCTTTATGTATTAGACATTCTTCCAGGCACAGAAACAAACAGGGAGTTAAAGATTATGCTCTTGTGATGTTTTTAAATTTTGGTGATAAATAGATAATGTGTGGCTAAGATAATGTGACATTCCTAAATGCTTATGAAAATAAAACAATAATATCACTGTCACTGTATCACTGTCATCCCATTGTTTGCCAGTTTGCTCAAGTAACATCTCCATTCATCCTAGCCCTGAGGTTTTATCAGCCTCTTCTTACTCATCTTTCCCAATGGTGCCACCCCCAATGGTGAGGATCTTTCAGGGTCAGGGGAATGGGATCCAACATTGTTACTATCTTTGGCATATTGAATATGCCATGGAAAGCTTACCAGGCTCTGCCATGCGGGCAGGATGGTCTTAGTGTTTGCCAGGTTCTCTGAGAGGGAGAACTAGACTATAAGAGGTCACACTGCATGCTTTTGGGGGATTTATTTTATGGTCTCTGGATCTTTATCATTGATGGGATTACATGGTGCCCGGGTAGTTTGTGGGTATGACTGCCAAGCTACTGGAAAATGGGGGATCTGGGTGGAGGAGGCCCAGTCCCAATCCAAGTCTTGGAGATCTGCTCAGATAGGGATTTGGCCTCCTCTACCCAGATCCCCAGTTTTCCAGAAGCTTAGCAGTCACAACCACAAACTGTCCCTGGAGCCATGTAATGTCATCAACGGCCAAGATACAGAGACTATAAAACAAAGCTCCTGGAAGAAGAGAGCGATGCAAAATATCACACAGCAGAGCCTGGCAAGCTACTTGTGACATATTTGATATACCAAAACCAGTAACAATAATGGGCCTCATTCCCCTGAATGCGACAGGGATGAATGGAGACATTACTGTCACCTGCTTGAGCGAATCAATGAGCAATGGGACAACAGTGATACAGTGATACCTTTACCTACATAAAACATTTCTGCAACCATGTAAAAAAATCCAAGCTAAGTAATAATGTGTAGAGCAAAATTGGTCAACCATCATTACCAAAGCCCTAGATGGGTGAATAAGAGATTAAATTTAGATTCATGAACCCCATGAACTTGCCAAATGACACCAACTGCTTATCAAAGTCCAGGAAACTCTAACAGAAGAACTTTTCAGTTGATTCCATCCCATTACTGACCAATTTATTTATGATAAATAAAAAAAAGTGCAGCTTTGTGTACCAGTTTAAAGTGATTTGTTGTATACAATTAAAAAATGAAAAAGAAGTCATAGCGAGGAAAATCTCAATCCTAGACATGGCATGATCTTATTTTTGTTTTAAATAATTACTTTGGAATGTCACAATCAGAAACATTGGGGAACAAGGGGAGAAAATACCTCTGAATGGGAGTTATCAAGAAGGACACATCAGGAATCACCTAGTGTTTGATTACAATCAAACTAGTTGACCAAGTAATATACATTGTCCAAAAGCTGGATAGAATGCTCTAATTCAGAAAGATCTCTGTGGGATTTATCAATGGATACATGATCCTTAGCAAATACTGCCTCAAGATGAAAACTGAAATCCTGGAATCTATCCATTCTTGGTAGAACAAGATTTGCTAAAGTTCATGACAGCCTTGCTTCTCTGAAAGTCTTTTTTACAAACCAAATATTTTTCTATAAAAGTGGATGAGACCACTTGGCTATATGAGATAAAGCCAAGACTTGTTTCTAGTTCTTGTCATGATATAACATGGGTATCACTTTTAACTTTCTAACATAAATAACTATAAAACTAGATAAAACATTGCTGAGAGAAATTAAAAGGAACTTTAAAAATAGAGATATAAGGACTAAAGTGATAGTACAGCAGATAGGGTCCTTTTCTTGCATATGATCGACAGGGGTTTGATCCCTTGCATTACACATGGTCCACCAAACCCCACCAGGAGTGATCCCTGAATTCAGAACAATAGTGAGTCCTGAGTATCACCAGATGTGGCCCCAAACAAACAAAAACAAAAATATAGATATCTAATATTCATGGGTTTCACTAATGCTCAGTATTTTCAATACTGAGAAAACTCATTCTTTCTCAAAAGTCAATTTTTTCTGCAGCTGATTTCTAAATTGAATGCACTTCAAATTCTATTAATGCAATCCAAATTCTATCAACCATTTTGGAGAAGAAATTGATAAGTCCACTTTAAAATTTACAGTGAAATGCAAAAGTCTAGACTAACATAATAATATTACAAAAGAACAGCTTTGGAAAATTTTATATTACTCAATTTCAAAATTGAGTATAAAGTTTAATCAAGCTACCATAAAATGGAAAAATAATTAACTATATATTTTCTATGTCACATAATTCATATTAGAGATTAAATACCAGATACAAATTAGAAGTCCTCTTAGATGTTAATGTTTTGATATCTAAGGGATTTTTATCTGCTCATTGGCAATGTAGAATATGGAGTTTCTAACCATTGGGCATCATACACCACACTAATATTTATAGATAATTTTTTACTTTGGGCTGGACCCTGGGTAGAGCATTACCTTACTTCATTTCATCTTCATCAAAAGCCTACACTTTGGGTGCATTTTGATCATTCCTCATCTTTTGATCAAAGATAAGGTGATTAGGGTTGAAATAAGGTGAATAAACACCCTGGTGATACTCAGCTAGGAAGTGACAGATGGTGATTCAAACCATTCTGCTATCCCACTTACCACACTTCTTATGTACTCTACAGGGGTTCTAGTATTCTCCAGGAAAAGTCCCACACAAGCAATAGGGAAAGTGGGACATCATTAGCAAGAGGGAGGATATGAGGGTAGCAGAACCACTGAGAAGAAAAAGCAGTTCATTCTCAGATTTAAAGGAGTTGACACTGAAAATCTGTCTAGAACACCATAATTGTTGGCCCTACTTGAATCTGTGAGGTGTAGCACAATCAACAGAGGATTTTTTCCTTGCAGTTGATAGAGAATAAAGAGCTGAATGGTTGGGGTACATGGGGGAGATTTAGAATTATTGAAAGGAAAAATCACCACAGAAAATCCTCTTATGTTCTGGGGGAAACTCTGTAAAGAAGCTTGTGGCAGCTATAGAAATAGGCAAGACCATGCACCTGAACAGAGTAAGGATATTTTGCAGCATGAGGACTGGGACAAATCCTTGAGGATCTCCCTTGCTTGGAAGCCTGAAGAAGCACTAATGTCAGCCCTGGAGTACTGAATTGGACTGAAATTTCACTCTGCCCTTTGAGGCTATAAGGGCAGTGGGGCACTGATGGATGTTGATTTGGGATTCAGAGGTCCATAATGGAGTAAAATTTATCAATCTACTTGTAAAACATAAACAGTTCTACTTAAGGAAGCCTCAGTAAAAACTTAGTGGAAAGGAGGGGATTTTATTTGAGCCTGTGAGTCCTGGGAATGAAGTAGTATTATTGCTCCTTAACACCTTGGATCACCGTGATGCCCGTGAAGCCTGTGGGGTCCCCAAGTGACTCATATGAAGTGGGGAAGAGGGAGGCAGCAGCCTTGAGAAGGAAATCTGCAGCTTTCTTTTTATTCACCTCTGTCACCCTGGGAACAGCTGGGAAATCTAGGACTGATGAAACTGCTGTGAGCCTTGCTTCTTGCAGGAAAGGAAAGTCCTAGACCCCCCTTTTTTCTTTTCTTTCTTTTTTTTTTTTTTTTTTTTTTTTTGCTTTTTGGGTCACACCTGGCAATGCACAGGGGTTACTCCTGGCTTCGCACTCAGGAATTACTCCTGGTGGTGCTCAGGGGACCATATGGAATGCTGGGAATCAAACCCGGGTCAGCCACGTGCAAGGCAAACGTCCTACCCTCTGTGCTATTGCTCCAGGTCACCCAGGCCTCTTGAGCTCTCGCTTTTCCCTCACAGAAAAAAACTTTCAGGAGGAGACAAGCAGTGAAGTTTTTAGTTAGAAAATACAGGTTTGGGGCTGGAGAGATAGCACAGCGGGTAGGGCGTTTGCCTTGCACGCGGCCAACCCGGGTTCAAATCCCAGCATTCCATATGGTCCCCTGAGCACGGCCAGGGGTAATTCCTGAGTGCAGAGCCAGGAGTAACCCCTGTGCATCGCCAGGTGTGACCCAAAAAGCAAAAAAAAAAAAAATACAGGTTTTATTTGGAAGGTACGGGGTGGGGAGGGAAGAGAGAGAGAGAGGGAGAGGGAGATTGAGAAGCAAGAGAGAGAGAGGAGGGAGACGGGGGAGGGGGGAAGCTGCACTCAGGAGCTCAGCAGCAGCATCTTTGCTCTGGCAGTGTGTATATTTGGACAGCATATGTCTGTGCTTCCTTTGTTCAAGTTGACTTATATAGGGTTTGTCCCAACCTACACCATTGTGCAGTTTTCTACTTAGGTAAGAGTTACTAAGGTGGTTGCCAAAAAGTAGAGTTGGGAATAGTTTATGGTCTCCTTTGATATTCCTTTCCTGGCTCTTAATTCTGCTGGAGTTTCTCTAGGAGGGTGGTCCAGCTTCTCTCGGTCTGTTTTGGTGCCAAGTAAAAGCTCTTATCAACCCTTAGTTCTGGTGCTCACAAGGTGTGTTTTTGCAGCCTTGGGACTATTGGTTTTATTACTTCAAAGGAATTCATTGCCATGGCAGGAGGGGGAGAGGGGGGCGGGTGATGGTGGGGGGTTCCCTATCTACCTGCCTACATGCTTCAACCATATCTTTTTATTGCTAGTTAAAGCTGATTTTGGTGGGCCCCATTATGTCTTATGTGAGGGGAGAAGGTAAGAGAGACAGTCACTTTCCCTTTCTGCTTCTGCCACCCTACGGCCCAATGATAAAATCTGTGATGAGCCCCTACTTAGTAGGGGCCTGAGTCCTGCCAACTCCACTGGGTGAACCTTAAGCCACACCGGACACCTGCTCTCCTGGTCTTTTAGCCATGGGAGTTGATTCCCACCACCCAACTTCTCAGGGATCCACATACTCAGGTTGGAGTAAGGATTTGCTCTTTGCAGGAAAAGAGAAGCCAGTTCCAGGACTTACCCAGGGTCTCGGGGTTCTTGTCTTGCCTTGCAGAAAAGAATTTCAGGAGTAGACAAGCAGTGAAGTAAAACAGATTTTATTCAGAGGTTTCGAAGAAGAGGGGGAAGAGAAAGTGAGTTAGGATAGAATAACACACTTAAGAGAGAGCTAAGGCCCCCAACAGCAATGAAGTGGTAGACAACCTCTCTGACAAGGAATTTAGAAGGGAGGTACTGAGGATGCTTGGGGAGGTAAAAGACACAATGGAAAACAATGCTAATAAAATACAAGAGAATTTGAAGGTAGTAGCGCAGAAAATGCAAACAAAATTACAAACGGAAATGTCAGACCTGAAAAACCTGGTAGGTGAATTGAAAAATTCAGTGGAGGTCTCAGCAGCAGAGTAACAGCTGCTGAGGACAGAATCAGTGAGCTCAAAGATGAAATCCAGAGACTCTCTAGAAAAGAGCAGAAAATGGAAAAGAGACTCACAATCCAGGAACAGATGGCAAGAGAAGATCATGATGAAGCCAAGGGAGTAACATAAGAATTATTGGAATCCCAGAGAGACAGGAAGAAAACCCTGATGAAGAAGAAACTGTTAAAAACATCATTGCTATGACCTTCCCAGAGCTGAAGAAAACATACGACCACATTCAGGAGGCCCAAAGGGATAGAATAAATCCAAATAAAAATACCCCAAGACACATTCAGATCAAAATAACCAAGACCTTAGATAGAGACAATATCCTCAAAGCAGCAAGATCAAAGAAAGAAATTGCCTATAAAGGAGCATTCTTAATATTCACAGCCGACCCGTCTGATGAAACACTCATGGCCCAAACCCTCACCAAAATGGGGTTTGGAGGAACTTTCCTCAAGATAGTCGAAGCCATCTACCACAAGCCTACAGCAAGCTTTATCCTCAACGGGGAAAAACTAAGGGCTTTTCCTCTAAGATCAGGTACAAGACAAGGATGCCCGCTCTCACCACTTCTCTTCAATATAGTACTGGAAGTACTTGCGATAGCTATTAGACAAGAAAAAGAGATTAAGGGCATCCAGATAGGAAAGGAAGAAATCAAACTCTCACTATTTGCAGACGATATGATACTATATCTAGAGAAGCCTAAAGCCTCTACTAAGAAACTCTTAGAAACAATAGACTTATACAGTAACGTTGCAGGCTACAAAATCAATACCCCAAAATCCATAACCTTCCTATACACAAACAATGAGGCAGAGGAAAGGGACATGAAGAAAGCAATCCCATTCACAATCGTACCCCAGAAAATCAAGTACCTCGGAATCAGCTTAACCAAGGAAGTAAAAGACCTTTTCAAAGAAAACTATAAAACGCTACTCCATGAAATAAAAGAGGACATGAGGAAATGGAAACATATACCCTGCTCGTGGATAGGGAGAATCAATGTTGTCAAAATGGCAATACTCCCCAAAGCATTATACAGATTCAACGCGATCCCTATAAGTATACCCATGACATTCTTCAAAGAAATGGATCAAGCAATCCTAAAATTCATATGGAACAACAAACGCCCACGGATAGCTAAAACAATTCTTGGGAAAAAGACGATGGGAGGCATCACCCTCCCCAACCTCAAACTTTACTACAAAGCAATAACAATTAAAACAGCATGGTACTGGAACAAAGGCAGAGCCGCAGACCAATGGAACAGGGTGGAATATCCCTACACACAACCCCAAATGTATGACCATCTAATCTTTGATAAGGGAGCAAGAGATGTGAAGTGGAGCAAGGAAAGTCTCTTCAACAAATGGTGCTGGCACAACTGGACAACAACATGCAAAAAAATGGGCTTAGACCTTGATCTGACACCATGCACAAAAGTCAGATCAAAATGGATTAAAGACCTCAACATTCGACCACAAACCATAAGGTACATTGAAGACAAGGTCGGCAAAACCCTCCACGATATTGAAGATAAAGGTATCTTCAAAGATGACACGGAACTAAGCAATCTAGCAAAAACAGAGATCAACAAATGGGACTACATGAAACTAAAAAGCTTCTGCACCGCAAAAGATACAGTGACCAGAATCCAAAGACTATCCACAGAATGGGAAAGGATATTTACACAATACCCATCAGATAAGGGGTTGATATCAATGGTATATAAAGCACTGGTTGAACTCTACAAGAAGAAAACATCCAACCCCATCAAAAAATGGGGCGAAGAAATGAACAGAAACTTTACCAAGGAAGAAATACGAATGGCCAAAAGGCACATGAAAAAGTGCTCTGCATCACTAATCATCAGAGAGATGCAGATCAAAACAACCATGAGATACCACTTCACACCACAGAGACTAGCACACATCCAAAAGAACAAAAGCAACCGCTGTTGGAGAGGATGTGGGGAGAAAGGGACCCTTCTACACTGCTGGTGGGAATGCCGACTGGTTCAGCCCTTCTGGAAAACAATATGGACGATTCTCAAAAAATTAGATATTGAACTCCCATTTGACCCAGCAATACCACTGCTGGGAATATATCCCAGAGAGGCAAAAAAGTATAATCGAAACGACATCTGTACATGTATGTTCATCGCAGCACTGTTTACAATAGCCAGAATCTGGAAAAAACCCGAATGCCCCAAAACGGATGACTGGTTGAGGAAACTTTGGTACATCTATACAATGGAATACTATGCAGTTGTTAGAAAAAAGGAGGTCATGAATTTTGTAGTTAAGTGGATGGGCATGAAAAGTTTCATGCTGAGTGAAATGAGTCAGAAAGAGAGAGACAGACATAGAAAGATTACACTCATCTATGGTATATAGAATAACAGAGTGGGAGACTAACACTCAAGAACTGTAGAAATAAGTACCAGGAGGTTGACTCCATGGCTTCGAGGCTGGCCTCACATTCTGGGGAAAGGGCAACTCAGAGAAGTGATCACCAATTATAATGTAGTTGAAGGCCATGCGGGGGAAGGGAGTTGCGGGCTGAATGAGGGCTAGAGACTGAGCACAGTGGCCACTCAACACCTTTATTGCGGGCTGTAGAAGCTAAATAGAGAGAACAGAAGGGAATGCCCTGCCACAGTGGCAGGGTGGGGTGGGGGGGGATGGGATTGGGGAGGGTGGGAGGGACGCTGGGTTTACTGGTGGTGGAGAATGGGCACTGGTGAAGGGATGGGTTCCCGAACTTTGTATGAGGGAAGTATAAGCACAAAAGTGTATAAATCTGTAACTGTACCCTCACGGTGATTCTCTAATTAAAAATAAATAAATTAAAAAAAAACACTCATGGCCCAAAAACAGTGGTGGGATATAGTGAAAAAAAAACTCAATAAAATAAATGACTCACCAGAAATACCTTACCCAGCTAGACTCATTCATAACAGAAGGAACAACACACAGTTTCACAGATAAACAACAGCTCAGGAACTTCATAGACTCAAAACCATGGTACAAGAACAATTGAATGGGCTACTTTAAGACAAGACAGGCCCCTCAAATACACCAAATTTCAGCAGAAAAATGGAACAAAACTGATAACAATAATCTATCTCAGCATCAATAGGCTAAACACACCGATAAAAGACACAGAGTGGCAGGATGGATTAGAAAATTGAACCCAACATTCTGCTGCCTAAAAGAAACACATTTCAACAGTCAGAGCAAACACAAGCTCAAAGTCAAAAGCTGGAAAACAATTCTACAGGCAAACAATTCCCATAAAAAAAGCTGGGGTAGCCATCCTATATCAGGTCACATTGATTTCAGACTGAAAAAGGTCACAACAGACAGTGAAGGTCTTTTCTTATTGATAAAGGGATCTGTACAAAAGGAAGAACTTACAATACTAAATGTAATACCTAATGAGGGACCAGAAAAGTACTTAAAACAACTACTCATAGACTTGAAGAAAGACATTGATAGCAAAACAATACTAGTGGAAGACTTCAACACCGCTTTATCACCTCTTGATAGATCAACCAGACTCAAGCTTAGCAAGGACATACTTCATCTGAGGGAAGAAATGGAAGAAAGGGACTTAGTAGATATATATAGGAAACCTCATCCTCAAAAGGCTGAATACATATTCTTTTCAAGTCTGCATGGAACATTCTTTAAGATAGACCACATACTGAGCCACAAAACATACCTCCATAAAATTAAGAAGATAGAGATTGTATCAGCAATCTTCTCAGCCATGATGCTCTGAAATTATAAATAAATTACACACAGAGACAGAAAATGAAATCAAACACCTGGAAATTAAACAGCTCACTATTGGACAGTGGGTGACTTAGAGAGGAAATCAAAAGATTCCTGGTAACAAACAAAAATGACACGAGTTATCAAAACTTATGGGACACAACAAAAGCTGTGTTAAGAGGAAAGTTTATAGCTCTACAAACATTCCTCAGGAAGGAGGAGTGAGCACACATAAGTAACCTAACCTCACAACTGAAGAGCTTGGAGAATGACAAACAAAGGAACCCAATTAGAACAGGAGGAAGGAAATAATAAAACTCAGAGCAGAAATTAATGAGATGGAAACCCCCCCCGAAATCCAAAAGATCAATGAAATCAAGAGCTTGTTCTTTGAAAAAATAAACAAGATCAATAAACCTCTAGCAAGACTTACCAAAAAAGGAAGAGAGAAAACCCTAATAAACCCTAATAAAGTTTTCATTTCATCCAAAATGAAAAGGGGGACATTACAACAGAAACCACAGAAATCCAAAGGATCCTCAGAGATTACTTTGAAAATCTTAATGCCACGAAACACGAAAACCTCGAGGAAATGGATAAATTCCTAGATTCCTATAGCCTCCCAGAGCTGAACAAAAAAGACCTGAAAGACCTGAACAGACCTATCACCATCAAGGAAATTGAAACGGTAATAAAAAGTCTTCCCAAGCACAAAATTCCTGGCCCAGATGGATTCACTAGTGAATTCTTTCAAACCTTTAACTCCCAATCCTCTTTAAGCTTTTCCTAAAAACTGGACTATCAAAAACACTTCCAAACAGTTTCTATGAAGCAAATATCACCCTGATACCAAAAGCAGATAAAGATACCACAAAGAAAGAGAATTACAAGTCAATATTCCTGATGAACACAGATGCAAAGACACTCAACAAAATATTAGCAAATAGGATCCAACGACTCATCAAAAAGATCATACATCATGACCAAGTAGGATTCATCCCAGTGATGCAAGGATGGTTTAACATTCACAAATCAATCAACATAATTCATCATATCAATAAAAGAAATAATAAAAACCATATGATCATATCAATAGATGCAGAGAAAGCATTTGACAAGATCCAGCACCTGTTTATGATGAAAACTCTCAGCAGAATGGGCATCAAGGGAAATTTCCTCAATATAGTCAAAGCCATCTACCACAAGCACATGGCAAGTATCATTCTCAATGGGGGAAAATCTAAAAGCCTTCCCTCTAAATTTGGGCACAAGACAAGGTTGCCTACTTTCACCACTTCTATCAAGATAGTAGTGGAAGTCCTGACCATAGCAGTTAGACAAGAAAAAGATATCAAGGGCATACAGATTTAAAGGAAGAGATCAAGCTTTCATTATTTGCAGACAATATAATACTATACTTAGAAAACCCTAAAGACTATACAGAAAAGCTCCTAAAAAAATAGGTCAATGTAGTAAAGTGGCAGGCTACAAAATCAACACCCAAAATTCCATGGCTTTCTTATATACAAATAATGAAAGAGAAGAAAGAGGCATTGAAAAAACAACCCCGTTCACAATAGTACCTCAGAAAATCAAGCACCTTAGAATCAGCTTAACCAAAGAGGTGAAGGACCTATACAAGGAAAATTGCAAAACACTACTTCAAGAAACAAAGGAGGACACTAGGAAATGAAGACACATTCCCTACTCATGGATAGGGAGAATTAACATCATCAAAATGTCAATACTGTCTAAAGCACTATACAAATTTAATGTGGTCCCTATCAGGATACCCATGACATTTTCAAAGAAATAGACAAAACACTCCTGAAATTCATATGTAACAATAAACCCTCATGAATAGATAAAACAACCCTTGTGAAAAAGAAGATGGGTGGCATCACCTTCCCCAACTTCAAACTCTACTACAAAGCAGTAGTAACTAAAACAGCATGATATTGGGCTATAAACAGACCTGCAGACCAATGGAACAGAGTTGAATATCCTGTCACAGACCCCCAAATCTATGGCCATTTAATCTTTGACAAAGAAACAAGAAATGTGAAGTGGAACAAGGAAAGCCTCTTCAACAAATGGTGCTGGGAAAACTGGATAGCTACCTGCAAAATATAATGAACTCTGACCTCTGTCTAATGCCAGGCACAAAAGTCAGATCAAAGTGACTTTTGATATCTCAATATCAGACATGAATCTATAAGGTACATAGAGGAAAATGTAGGCAGAACTCTCCATGACATTGAAGCTAAAAGCATCTTTTAGGATGAAACAGCACTGACCATGCAAGTGGAAGCAAACATATACAAATGGAACTACATCAAACTAAGAAGCTTCTGCACTTCAAAAGAAATAGTGACCAAGATACAGAA